>NC_092498.1:167786508-168086583 GCF_047511675.1 Marmota flaviventris | reverse complement strand
AGTATCGTAGTTTAGGAGTTGTAGCACCATGATGGACACAAAGATGGTTGCTCTTCTGGAATCTTATTTTTATATTTTAGTAAACAATTTCAAACAGTATTTTCATGCTGTAGCAAATATGAGTATAGAAGGTCAATGCCACCTGTGTTTTACTTTAAAGAAATTTCTTTTTTGGGGATTCTGGAGAGGATGCTTTGGGTTCTCACCCCATACTCCAGCAGATACCTATAACCCCTTCAGTTTTCTTGAGGATGATTTAGCGGAGATGAATGAGAAGTAGTCATAAATATTATTTTGTCTAACCTCCACAACTCTGAGATATGTGTCTACAATTGACCCATACATACCTATTTTTGCCTGTAAGAAGTGTGCATCTGCTGTCCAACTGCTTGGGCTCTTTCACCCTGCTGGACTGTCCCCATTGAACAGTTGTATATTTTCCTCCTTCACAGGAGTACCTCACCCTTGGGTGTTGGTAATGTTATACAAACTAAAGTCCTGTATGAATTGGGAATGCAAGTAAAGAAGAAAAAGATTTGATGAGTTAGAGGAGTTTTGAGGAAACCCAGAAGCAAAATCCCTAAAATTTATGCCTGCAGTGTTTTGGAGAAGAGATTATTTCCTTGAAATGAAAATTAAGAATTTAAGTCTTCTGCCTACTGTTTTACTGCTAATCCGGCTTGGGGTCCTATACTTACTATAGTTTGTGTGGAAGGAGGAAGGCACAGAAGCTTTGTCCTCATGTGTCACATTCCTCACTGATTAGAAGTGTTGTTTTTTTATACATCTACAAAATACCTTGTACAACAAATTCCAGATTAACATCTGAGGAGCACAGCCTCACTAAGTTGACTAAAATGGCCATCAAAATTCATGTTTTAAAACTTATAAAGGAGAATAGCATAGATTTGCAGTTAGCAAGGATCTTATAATTTAGATGGGGTGATTGTATGTCTTTACTATGACAAAATAACTAGATTATAAGGTCCTTTGTTGTTTCGGTGGAAGTGATATGATAAGTATATGAAATCAGAGTTGTAGACCTGTGTTGAGACTGTTATCTTCCTTTAATAGCTGGGTGACCTTCAACAAGATGCATAGCTAATGTGAGCCCTAGTTTCCTGACTTGAAACATGAGAATGGCTAAGCTGTCCCTCACAGAGTGGTTAGGAGTGTGTTGCTGGGTGATGATGCCCTTCATCCTCAAGGTCATTCCAGTGCACATGAAGCAGCCTAGCATAAATTGTTATTATTTTCAGAAAGATTCTGTGTGCTTAGTAACTCCAAGGTGCTGCAGAAAGATAAGAAAGTAATTCACACTGCCTGATTTGGGATGAAATTGGATTTTTTAGTCCCATAGTTAAATGTTGCTACCCATTTCATATTTGAATAGTGAACATTGCCCTTGTATGTAGTAAAGTTATGTTCATAGATACATGCAAATATTTATATCTTTAGTTTTTGAAATTTAGATTGAACAGTGAAGTTCTTGGTTTCTGGACATGGTTGATGGCTGGAAGTATATAGGTAACCCCATGTCTGAGTTTGGGGAGATTCATTCTATCTGTTAAATCTGAATTACAAAGGACTGGAACATGCAGTCTACTTTACTCTAAAATTCAAAATATTTTTATTTTTGATTCTCCAGAAGATGTTTGAAAAACAGTGATCTGTTTAAGTAATGGAATTTGATAAAAATTTAATAGGGACCAGTATGGTGGCACATACCTCTAATCCCAGCGATTTAGGAGGCTGAGACTGGGAGATTGCTAGTTGAAAGCCAGCATCAGCAACCTAGCAAGGCCCTAAGCAACTTAACAAGACCCTGTCTCAAAATAAAAATAAATTAATTAATTAAAAGGGCTGGAGATGTGGCTCAGTGGTTAAGTACCCCTGGGTTCAATTCCTGGTACCCCCCTAATTTTTAAAAAATGGGATTTTAAAAAGTTTTAGATTTACCCTTAAGGGGAAGCATTAAAGTCAGAATCTTCTTTCGTTTTGGTCTTAGAGTCTTTATGGTCTGATAGCAGTAAATGTAAATGAGGTTCAGGGTGTCTGTTTTGCCATGATAGGTTAAGACCTTACTTCTATCATTAGCATGACTTTGAGATGTGAAAAGTGCATTTACCACACCGTTTGGTCACATTTGATTCTACTGCAATTAGATCCTGCTTGGTTCTGTAAGCTGGCCAACTTTAATTTCCTGGCCAGAGCTGACTATTGTTACCTTGGTAAGACTATATTTACCCTTTCTGTCTAATGCATACTTTATTGTTAAGTATAGAATCAGTATATTCAAATTGAAGACATAGCTAGGAGAAATTGTGGTGTTTCACTTACCAGCATTCTTTTTCTTTCAGTCTAGTTTAATTGACCTCAAAGAACATGCATCTTCATTAGCTTCTGCAGGACTGAAAAGGGACTCCAAATTAAAATCTCTAGAAATAGCCATCGAACAAAAGAAAGAAGAATGTAGCAAACTGGAAGCCCAGTTAAAAAAGGTAAGTGAGGTCTAAGAAAAAAAACAAAAAACACGCTCATTTTCAAAAGAATTCATAGAATGGGAAAGGAAAAGGCATTTTTCAAAAGAAAGAAACTCCTTATCTTTGCTGTCTACTGATAAAAGTATTACTCTTTATTCCTAAGAAGTCTACATTAAATCTGTCTGTGAACCTAAAAAATTATCTTAAGTTTCCTGCCTAAAGAAAATTTGAAAAATAGATGAAATTAGTAGAAGAAATGAAAAATATAAAAACCAGCCATTATTCTCTGGGCAAATCTCAACTATCATAAAAAATAAATGGAAATGTTTTCAGCAAACCAAGGAATCCAGGGGCCCCATTATACTTCGATGAACTAGTACTACTTTTAGAAGTAGGTTAATTTTTGTATGAGAACTTTGCAAATTTTTCCTAACAACATTAAATTCTAGAAATTCACCACTATAGTCAAGTCCCAGCATATCTGTAGAATGACTGTTTATCCTTGACCCCAGATGACCGTACTAAGAAAGCTTGTTGTGTATAGAAGGCTGTGGAAAGGAAAGCAGGGGCTTTCCATTGTCGCATTCACATGCTTTCTCTGACCTGGACATTCTTGTGGAGTGCATTTCCAGTCATGCATGGTTCCTTTGACTTTTTCCCTGTGTTGTTTGGTACGTCTGCACTCATCGTTCACATACAAACTCATAATGTTATGAGTTTAAGCATTTCGTTTCCCTTTGACAACTTATAAACTATTCAAAACAGATAAGAATTTAAACATTAACATATAAAGCATATAATAAAAGTTTGACGGTGTAATTCATATCACACTAGAATCTACAGTTATGAAGGCAAATGACATGGATGGACAGGGATGTGATGGAATCACATACTGATGGAAGAATCATTCCAAATATTTTAAAATTTAATATCCTATTTCTTATGGTGCTGTGTAACTGAAATGTGACTAAAGTTATGCTCACTTTACAGAACATTTTAGGAAATTGTCATTAGAAATTTTACACTGAGTCTACTTACTAGTACAGAAAGAGATAAATATACAAATTGAATCTCTTTATAACAAAATGGCAAGAAAAATCTCTGTATTACAAAATATGTTTCATAGTGCACTCACCATTTACCTGATTTCAAGCAATATTAAGCAGGAATCCTGAGCAGTAAATAAGAGAATTAAATTACCCATTCAAGGGCATTTAAGTGCAGTTTGGTTTGGCTATTTATGCATTGGGAGTATCATATACATTATTGACACATTATAAAAGTGCCCTTCAATATGGCATACATGCATATGCATATTAGGATATATATCTATGAAACATCATTTTTACTTAATAAAACAATTTTGTGACCATAAGGTAGGCGCCAAGATAACTTTATGAGACAGAAATTCACCAGATTCTTGGTATGGTCTTCATGATCTTACCTCACTTGTAGTGTGTGTGAGTGTGGAATGAAATAGGACCTCAAATATATATGATCCTGAAAGACACCCTCCATCAACTCTGATGAGCTGTTATGGAGGTCGGGCCACCCTGTTTATGATTTCTGTAGACCTCATGCACTGCACCCTCCTTTTTAGTGTAAGTCATCTCTGGAATTTGAAATTCCCTGGCAATTAAAAAGAAGGTTCACATATTGATGCTTATAGTTTCCATGTACATGACTTAGTTTAATAAATCAACATCTATGCAATTCAGTATAGTTTCTTCAGCATAGCTGTGGTTTGCCCGAGAGATCACTCATAGTGTTTTCCTTGTACTCTCAGGTAGACAAATTTACTGGAATTCACAGACCAAATCCTGTAAATATTATATCATTATTCCTAACAGATTTTAACATTTTGTAATATCACCAGAAGTGAAATGACAAATATGGTGTCTTTCTATAAAGAAACTATTTAATTTATGAAAGGATAACTTATTTCTAAGTATTTACATAATCTTTGCTTATACTGTCTCCTAAGTGCATAGTACAATGAGTTTAAATAAGGTAATGATAATTTAAATATTTTTATTCCTAACCTGTAGATGTTGTTTTGTTGCTTTTGGCTCTTTAGCATTAACTACATTCAAAAGTTTAAAATAGTTTTTTTCAGTAGTCTTTAATTCTGCTAATAAATAGTTCCATAAAAACCTCAAGTACCCATCACCTTAAAAAGAATTGAGATCTACATGAAATATTTGAAATTATAAGCCAACAGTATGTGAATATGCATATAAACACATCATTTACTCATGGAAAAATAAGCAGCTATAAAAGCTTAAGGAGTGTCTGGGCCTCCTTTTAAGTAAAAGGGTTTGTGACTTGTGAATAAAATATAAAGGTTGACTAAATGAAAGCTGAAAATATAGTAGTTTTATTATGTCATAAATACACCATGTATTCTCAGTGGAACTTTGCTCAAGATTTGTGAGAATCCAGTATTTTTTGCCTTAAAATCTATACAAGATCATAGATGTGTTTATTTGAACAGGCACCTAGTTGGCCAAACACAGTGAAATCCAAAGAGAGATTTTAATTGATTTTTATCTTACGAATAATGCTTAACTTTGATAAGCTGAATTTTTACATAACAGTTTGGGCAGAACATTCATACACATTATTACTTTTAACCCTTCATTATACTGTGTAGATTTAAGACATCTTCAAATCCTTAGTGATGAAAAATGGTTATAGCAGAAAAGGAATTACCCTTTAGACATTCCATCCCTCCTCTTAAACATGGCACAGTCAGATGTTCATGTGTGAGGAAATCTTTACTGATATTGGTAAGACTGTTTAAACAATGCTAACCAAATTATGAGTAACCAGTAGTTATGAGTGTGCTTTATAATTCAGTGCATTCATCAATTATAGACATCGACATATAGAAAAGAACCTGATTATTAATGCATGGATCATATTGGTTTTTTTTTTTTAAGAGTATTTGAGGTTCAAGTTGTAGAAGGTAATTGATTTGTATGACTAGATCAGTTCAGAAGCAACAGTAATTCAAAGTGTTATGATTTATGCTCCTCAGTAACTTTCTAATTAATGTCATGCTTGAGGAGAGGTATTTTTAAAACCATGATAAAATCATTATTTATTTATTCAAGTTGAAGGAACAGGAATCTGGCTCATAAAAAGGCATATCTCAGTTTAAAGCAAAGTAACAGTTTCCATAATATTTCACCCTCTACACCTTGATGTCTAGCCCCAAATTATTGGTGCAGGTATTTAAGAAATATCGCTGGAGGGTGCTATTTAAAATAATATTCAGTACATTTAAATCCAGAAACCTAAATCTGCACAAAATTGACAGGAGACCATTACAGATTCTAAAGTACTTGGAACATAACAGGATATCTTTGAAAAGTATTTATTTCTTAATTCTAAACTAACAGTAGAAACTGGTAATGGGCAATGGATAATACTGTATTGTAGGTCTCTTTTGTTATCTTACTGACTTAATTTTTTTTTCTTTCTCCATTTAAGTTAATCTGATAATGTTTTGTTTACTGATATTGTGCTATTGCTAACCTGCCATTTGCTAATCTGTTATTTTTCTGGAGTTAGACTGAATAGAATATTCAAGCTTGTGTTGGTATAAAAGAAGAGCTATAAATTCAATGATAAGATTTAATTAATCTTTTATTATTACTATCTTTGAAGTTCAGGTAATAAATTGTGGGCTTGGCCAAAAGTACTTCTTCTGATTCATTGCTGGAGGCCCGCACTTCATGTATCATCAAAAGTGGACAGCTTTCTTTATTTCATGGGTTATTTAACTTGAGAAAGGGAAAGTAATACAAACCTTAAATTTCTTATTCCAGCTATTCTTTTATCGGAGCCAAAATCAACATTTGTATTTCCCTAGAGCCTCTCACTTTCACTGTGGAATGTTTAGAAACTGAAATTTCTTCTTTTTTAATGACCAGTTCGTCTGTGCGAATGCACTGGATTTGTTGAGCTAATGTTGTTTTTCTGGATCTTTCCTTCTTTCCCTGTCTGTGCTTCAATGCCTCCCCAACTTTGCAATGTAGCAAGCTGAGCAGTTGTTCAATCAGATGTACAACCCAGTAAGTCATTTCTGAAAGTTCCCGCTGTAACATATCAAAGCATGAGGATCCACTGATCACATGTCACAAAGTGCCATACTGGGGAGGCTTCAAATATATTTATTAGTCCCTTCTCATTTCCTTTCTATTCCAAAGAAATGACTTTTGCGGAGGCCATTGTCATTTCTTTTTAAATTAAAAAAAAAATTAAGAACTCAAGGAAATATTCTTAGCTCTGATATAGCTTCTTTTTAATTTCAAATCTATTTTTCTGTAGAAAAAAAGAAGTCAGCTAAAGATTTACACTCATGAAATTCATCCTCAGATCCTTTGGACACAGACTAATCTATGTCAAAAGGAATAGCATTTGTAAAATAGCAAAAATTCAATGTATGTTGTGTTGATGAGATAGACATTAAATTTAGATTTAACAATAAAAATCCCTTTGAGATTAGTAAATACATAACATTATTGTGGGTTTTTTAAGACATGTTTTAAAAACATGTCATTTGATTGGGGCAAACCATAATATAGTATCCTAATAACAGATAATAGCAGTTCTCCTTATAGCTTCTCAGAGTACAAAAATCAGGTAACTAGTAAAAAAAAATTATAACATGGTCCAGATGCCACCACTATTTTCTTTTATCCTAATGATGGGTATATTTATGTGAAGCAGTTTGTTTCTTTATTTTTTAAAAAGAAGTTTTGTTTTTTTTTTCTTTTTTATCTCAAGTTGGCTTACTGGGAGAAATGTTTCTAAAGGTGGCTAGAATTTATCATTTGGCAAATATGATCTGAACTATCATGCATTTCTAATTATCTTCTATTTATAAATTTCCATCATGGGAAAAAAGTAATAGGATGGATAAAGGAAACAAAGTTAGCTAACGACTTTTTGTTAAGCATGCTCCAGGATACATTTAGTTTGATGTGCAAGATATTCAGGTGTACTTAATTAGATTCATCCTCCACCCTTCATTCTTTACAACCAATTTTATTTTTGCAAACAGAATTCCTAAAGCCCTGTAGGAGCATCTTTATTAACTATTTCCCAAGCATGGATTTTAGCAGAGTAAGCAAAAACAATCCAGGTTTCCTTTCCCTTAGCACTTGAATGGAAGTGTTAATAAGCAGGCTGAAAACAGTAGAGAGGTGAAGAAAGACAAATAAGATTGGAATATCTTTAAGCTTGAAAACACACCCTGGGAAAAATGCATGTTCTTTTTTCTTTTTTTTAAAGATTATTTTAAAAGGGTATGAAGTAATCCTGCTGAAATTATTTCATACCTACTTGTTAGGGACAGGAAAAAAAAACCTAAGCATTTCATAATTGTGGGAGGTATAAAGGACAGTTGGGGATGGCTTTGTTTCTACAGCAGTGAAAATTTATCACAACCATAGCAGGAGTTCATATCCCTGTCTGGATAGGTAGGATCAAAGACACAACTCAGTTAACTTTTAGGCTATTTTTAGAAATATTGATCACAAACATCATCAGCTTCTCCTTCACTTCAGCCACAGTGATCTTCTTCAGTATACATAAGCAAACTTTTTAGTCTTTTCAGTGACTAATTCAAAAATCATTGACTGACTTTCCTCCCCAAGTTAATTAAGCTAGTCCATTGGTTTGGCATCCTGGGAATATAGCCAACCCTCATTATTTTAACTCCCCTTGCCTACAGATATTCTCAGGGTCCAATTCTTTTTTGGACTGATAGGAACAGACCATGATGGATTTTCTCTCCTTAATAGTCTTTAAAAAATGACTATGTTTTCCCTAGTAATAAAAATAATATATGTCCACAGTACAGAATTTGTAAAGTATAGAAGGATATAGAAAAAAAAAATAACAGGATGTCTCAGTGCATAGAGATAATCACTAGGAACATTTGGGTTGCTCCCTGCCCAGGCATTTTTTTTGCTGTTACTGTTCTCTTCTGTTCTTTATCTTCCTCTTTTCTTGCTTTCTTCTTTCTTCTTACTTCTCTTTTTGCCTTTCTTCTCCTTTCTCCTTTATCTTTCTTTTTCTTACCTAATATTCTATTTCTTTTTATGAAGTTGTGTTAAAGTGATTATTCCATTTTATATCCTATTTTTAAAAAACTGCATATCATTAGAAATTTTTCATATCATTAACTATTCTTCCAAAATGTCCTTTCAATGGTGTTTACTGTTCTATGTTATTTATATTAATGTTGGTCATTTCTTTGCTAGTAGTATAAATAATGCTCTGAAGAAAACTTTATTAATTTCTCCACACTTTTTTTTCCTCATAGAATAAATTTCTGGGCCAATATTTTTAAAAACTCGCCATAGTTCCTGCTGTATTGCAGGAACTCAAGAGAAATTCTGCCAAGGCACACTTCTTTAAGCACTGGTTAAATGTGGCCTTTTGGTCACACCCTGGCCCCTACTGAGAATTGTCATTTTCCATAACTTTGAAAAATGCTCAGGTAGAAATTTTTTCTTTTTAACTCTCCTGTCTTTAATTATTAATGAAAGTTAGGATTTTAAGTATATTTTCTTAATATTCTCCTTTCTGCAAATTGTTTAAGTCATTTAAGCATTTCCCTTTGAGTATCCTGGTTTATGCATCAGTTTATATGGAGTATGCTGTGGCTTATATAGAAATTTTGTCAGATTTGTGGAAATTTTATTTAATTAAAGAATTTCTTTTTTAAAAACATATAGAACTATTTTTAGGTTCTCAATCTGTGTTTCTCTTTAGGATATTCTCATTGCCTTTATTCTTTGAAGTCATTTTCCAGTTTTATTTGTGGGCTGAATTTAAATTTTTTGCATTGTTATGTTTTACATAAATTTAACTCCTTTACCCCTTATTAATTTATTTTGATTCATTATGAGAAGTGAGGTTCTAACTGTATTTTTCTAAATTATCGACCAATATCCTACCACTGTTTATCAAATAATTCATTCTTTATCCACTAATCTTGATATACTTTATTATATACTGAGCTCTCATGGATAAATGGCTTAGTTTCTGGGCTGTTCTTCAAAATTTTAACTATTGTGGCTTTGAGATTCCACCTTAATTCTTTTTGCTTTTCATTTTGTCTTTTTTTTAAGTTTCATTTGTTTGTTTTAAGGTCCTTATCTTATAATTTTCTATCTTTCCAGGTGAATTTCAGGGTCACTTTATCAATTTAATAGCACAATTGGTGATTACTTTAATCTAAATTACATTCATTCTAAACAGTGATTTTAGAATGATCAATATATTTCCAGTTTTATTTTTTTCCATTTATAAACTTGATACAATTTTTTATTCATTTCAGTGGTTTTTTCATAGTAAAGTTTTGACATATTTCTATTATAGGACTGTGGGGTTTTTTTATAGATAGTCTGAAGCAGTTCTACATTTATAATTTTTAAGTTGCTATTTGAATGCTGTCTTTCTTATATTTTCTAACCAATTATTGGTATCAAGGAAATGTCTTTTATTTCTTTTGTATGTTTATTTTGACCATGGCCATCCTTCACATTTTTGGTGAATTATACTCATTATTTTTGCTACATAAGGTAAACAGTCATCTCTAGGTCTATCAGAATATACTCAATCAGAGTAAACAAGGATTAAGCTTTGAAGTCCTCCCACATGTATTTTTCCCCATAGAATAGAAATAAACCATTTACTTTTTTTCTTCTTTATTCCAGTCAGTCCATTGTACTGAGTGATACTCTGATGCCATTTCTAAAATTTTGCCTTTGTATCCTGACTCTTTCTTATAATGATAATCTTTCTATAGCTTAACTACTAATCTTTGCTCCTGGAGGAGTTTTGTCTTGTCATTGTGAAACACTGTGCAGGGTATCTTCAGTTGAGTCCTTTTTCTTCCCTTGGTTCTTAATTCTATACAAATAATATGGTTTTTTCATCAGGCTCAAATACCTTCTTTGCTGTAGCCCTCCTAGTATTGTGCTCAATGATGGTATCCAGGATTTGTTCCTAAAATTTTAAGTAAATCTTTACAGTTTCTAGACCCCTCAACTTAGTGCTTGTATAATATCCTTGTTACTGTATGATACTGGGCTTGGTACTGCCGGGGATACCCTTGAGACTGGTCTGATGATCCCAATACAGGAGCCTCCCCTTTGACCCTCACCTAATTACTAGCTATTTGAAATCCCATCTCTACTGAACATATCTTTTGCAGGGATCATGTTTTACAAGACAAAAAATCAAGCATTTTTTCCATTCCAGAGAAAGAAAAAAAGTCTTGTCAATGTTCAGTGAGGTCTTCCTGAATTATGTGTCATCATAGGACTATGTGATCCCAGGAGCATAGTGGGCTGAATTACAAATGCTGTCACAGTGATTGTTTAGGCTTAGCGCTTTCTTTTTATGATATTTTTAGCTTATTTCTGAAAACTATTTGATTTATTCTTAGACTAATATCCCCTGACATAATGGAAGATTATAGCTGTTTAAGAGATAGCTCAGTGAATACATATTGCATGTGCGAACACAGGCACACACAGGAACACTCACTGGATGTTCTAAAACATAGGATTTCAAAAAAGAACTTTGGTTCTTTTACATTGCTAATTTTAGGAAATTCCAAAGTTAACAGGAACCACATTAATAATTATATTTTGGTTGGGGAGTCTTATTGTATGTAAAGCATATAGTTGGTTCTTTTTATTTTGGGGGTTTGACATGAGAAAAAGTATTTGGAGTATTTGTTTTATATATATATATATATATATATATATATATATATATATATATTTATATATATATATATATATATATATATAATTTGTTTCATCTATGAAAAAAAATCTCTATTTGGTATGGTTGTTTTAACATAAAAATTGTAAATATACTGGATGTAGTTAGCTTGAATTGTGAAAGAGTAATTTCCCATAAAACTAGGAAGTACAAGATTTCGATGTATTTCATCATTAGTTTCAAAATGTATTACTTAGGCTCATTTATTATGCCTAGTATTGATTTATTGTATTTAAATGAAATTTAAATTTTATAACATGTTTTAGTTCTTTCTCCCCCTTAGAAACTTTATTTTAATAAGTTAATATTTTGGTCATAACTTAGAATTAAGTGAAGATTGGTACTCTTTTAGAAGATTGAAATTGAGTATAATGTTTGAAATAGTTTATATGCCCTGTTCTGCTGTTAAGATATGAAAGGAATGTTAAAGCGCTGTCAACGGACTCTAAACCAGCAAAGCGCCGGAGTAGAGAATCATATTTTTATAGTACATGAATTTATCAAGTTATTGCTAAAACCCAGAAGCAGCAGGGATGAAAAATCAACAGATTAATTAGTTAACATTCTGCTTGTATTTTATGTTCATGACTAATCATTTGCTTATTTTGAGGGAAATGATTTTTTATTAAAATTGTTAAGACTCATTTCAAAGGGAGAGTGTTATATAATATTATAATTGAATATTCCCTGCCTTGTTTCACAGCAGGTTTTTTGGACCAAAGTTAATGCTTTCCTTCCTAGGCATCTGGAATGATGAACTAGTATTTTACTAAAAATAATCAGTGATCAACCTTTATAAAATTAAGTTCAAATAAAGTTGGGATGTGTGATTTGGATACCTGTCAGCCTCCAGCTTTGGCTTTAGCGGCTTTTTGCTTTAGTTTGATTTAGATTGAGTATTAATCTGAATTTTTTTTCTTCTTTTTTTTTCCTGAAACAGTTCTAATTTCTTTAATTAAAATAACTGTTAGGTATTGTAATGCTGTTCATCCCAAGTCATGAGTAGATTCCTCTTTATTCTTGATCCAGGCTTTCAAAGTCATTCACATCAAAATGCTGAGACTTGCCCGTATCAGTGAGGCAAAAACTTTGTTTTGATTATTCCCATTTGTGGGGAAATTTTCCTACATATGGAAATACAAGAGACATAATCTGGAGTCCCCAAAATCTTACTGATCTAATATACAATACAGAAATTTCTGTAATGCCAGTTCCCAATTTTTTGTGTGTTTCTAAAAAAAAAAAAAAGTTTAAGTGTTATTCTATATAAGTTTTAAGAAATATTTTGAGGCAGAACCAGACACCTTAATTTGCCTTTAAACTGATTTGTTTAGTCAGCAAAGTTAAATCACTACATTAAGAAAAGAATGCTTATTCTTTGGTTTTCATGACCAAGGGAATTTTCTTGTAAGTGACCGTGTTCTTGGACATGTTAATGATAAATAAATTTTGAAACAAGAAAATACACATCAATATGGATTATCAAGAGGGAACAAAGTTGATGTGCCTTAGAATAATGGAACAGGCAAGCACTTCCCCTGTGGGGGAGCTAAATTCAAACCAACAGATCCCTAAGAGGAAATAATTACTGAACATTTTCAATTTAAATCTTGCATAGGTCAGAATCATGCCATGGTAGGAATTTCTTGTGGAAATGATTTATTGAAATAAGTCATAAGTCTCCTCCCCAACATTTGACACAGTATCTAGGGTATGTTAGGGTAAATGAGCAAGTCCAGATTAAAGAGCTCATCATTGGAAAAGAATATTTCCTAAATATAAATAAAGTGCTTCCTTCCATTTTTAGAGCTTGTTCTGGCCTTAGAATTTTGAAGGTAGCATTGGTTTTATAACCTCAGTTTCTTCCTTTATTTATTTTTCAGTATAGTGTCACCCCTGTGTCTGTGGATCTGAGTATAACACACCCATGTTAAAGCTTTCAGCCTATCCTTTGAAAATTTGTGATTTACATTGAATAGAGCTGATAATCTTTACTAACAGTTATAAATTCTTTGGAGACATCTGTGTCCAATATTTAGGATGAACAGGGACCCCACCAGCCTTCCCAATCAAGGGAAGCTCTGTCATTGTTTTCATGTGACTCAAGAAGCAGCTCTTATTCTCACATCTTTATATAGCTCTTTTAAAACCTTTCTTTTAACATAATCATGTTTTAAAGTTATCTATTTACACATTTATTTAAAAGACCTTCTAAGAATTCTAGCATCAAGATTGAAGGTAATTTGACTTAATTTTTTTTCCTTGAGTCAGTAGAAATTAACCTGACAGTAGAAACAAAAAGAGATATTTAACTCACAGATATTATTGAGGCTTGTCTATTCTTTTTAAAAGGAAGAATCATTAGCACATGCAAGTATTATCTAACAGATACCAAGCCAGCTATAAACTTGGCTATGGGCTTTATTTTAATAATATGACTTAATTCAACATCACATGAGGTCAGGAGAGCTATAGTCTAGTATACCCCCACCCCACCCCAGCTTTCTATGTCTCTCAACATCCCATGAGTCCTTTAACCATACCTAGTTACTGAGTTGAAAAGACTGTGAACCCATCTAATTCCACTCAGGGTTGAAAACTGGCATGGGGGTATCCTCCTCAAGGATTTAAGAAAAAGACTTGTGCTTACATACCTACACTAGCAGCTGGCAGGCTGTGCTTTCTTTGAAAACCTACCAGGGAAGCTTTTAAAAGAAGCCCATAGTATTTTGGTGATGAAAATTCAATAAACCTATTCACTTAGCTTTTTCTGGGATGCATATTATAATATGATAAAAATGCAAATGAATAATACCTTCCCCATGTTCCTTATTTTGTAGTTTTTAGTGTCTTTAGAAAGGTTAATTTATTTGCTATAGATATTAGACACAGTGTTAGATTTAGAATCTAGGTCTCAACTAGTAATCCTGTGCCCACTTATTCCAATTAATGATGATAATCAAAGAATAAAGACAACCTAGATAAACCACAGTTGTTAACTGCTAGCTCATTGTGAATCTTTAAAAATCAGAATTGGGAAAGAAATTTTGACTCTAGACAGAAACAGGCAATCAAAATATGGTTATTCATTTGTTTTGAATGCTTCTACTTGCTCATTAATTAATTAATGCTTTTTAAAGATCTCAATGTCCTTGGTTTGGATAGTTTAAGAAATCTCAGGAGAAGGTTTTTAGCTGCTGTAGAATAATGGTAACAGGATAAAAATGAAAGAGGCTAATGTGAAGATTTTACTTCTTAGTTTTTTAAAAACTGCATATTTTTAATGTTTTTCTGTCACAGAATTAATGAGTTGATTTTTATTTTTCACAAATAGAAATAGGTGTGTGGAGTAGTTACTTTATTTTAAAAACAGAATATCTACATTTTAAAAATGGAGATTAGGGAATTTGAATATCTATTACTTCAATTTAAAATAAAATTATTTGATGAATAAAATCCTGAAGGTATATTAGCTCAGATTTCTCTTTCAGACTATTTTAATTATAATGAAAAAGTTTAATAATCTACTATAATGAAATCCTGAGTGAGTACTAAATAAAAATAAATGTCTTCGGAGATATGTTGGTAAAAAGGAGTTAATTGGTACCTGATAGTATGTTGAATTGATATTTTTTCCCAAGTTCTTTGAAGTTGAGTTTATTTCTTAAATAAGGAAATCTTAGATGAAAGAACATGAAAGCAAATTATTCCCCTTTTATCCTCATGCTTAAATAATATGTTACATGCAAAATTATTATTTTAAAAATGATTATTTTGTCATAAGTATGAAATTTATTTTATTTATACTAATTTTTGAATTTTTTCTACTAAATCATTGCAAAGACTGTCAACCCTCTAACAGTAGTATTAGTATTAATTTTTCTAACATGCATGATTCATTGGACCCCACAATAGCTATAGCTTGCTTGCCTTGTTTTTTCCCTGAAATTAAACAAAAGAAAACGTGCAGTAAAGTCCAATGAACATCTGCTCTACGTAGCAAAACAGCAGAACAACTGAAATCTTAATAAATTAATATTTTATTGCTTCATATGTGGATTTTGGAGATCCATACAGATATGACTCCTCTGAACTTTCTATGTTGAATGTGCACTGTTGTTAAACTACTTGTTTTTTCCCTGCCTGCTCTTTGAAGAAGTCAATTAGGAATAATGGGAAACAAGGGGTAGGCAAAACATTGCAGTGCAGTGTTATTTCCATCTGTCTGGGAATATTTCAGCCAAAAGTTTATTTTGGGAAAAAAAAAAAGCCGCAATGCATTCACACACAGAAGACCACAAATACTTTGGCTGCAAATTATTCTGCAGTGTTGTTGCTCTGTTGTTGCCCGTGTGTGTTCTTATATGTAAAGCTACCACCCACCCATGCATGTGTTTGCAGATTCTTGTCTGTGTGCTTGTTCATGAATTAGCTCTCATCTTCCTCATGTTTAGGTTAAGTTTATTCAAGGAACAAGAATTTATGGGTATGACTGTTGGCTGGAAAGCCCTTCCCTCACATCTGAGTCTTCCTTCCAAACTACATCTTCTGCTGAGATTTCTCAGTAGGGCGACATGCTCAAAGATCAGTCAACCAGTCTCTTCTATGTTACCTGGCACTACATAGGCCCTTGATGGATCTTGGAAAACAACTTAATATGTTTAATATGTGCTGCTTAAGTTCTCTGCATTGGAAATGTGAGAAATTGAATTGTCTTGGTTCTGCTTGCCAAATGAGTAGTAATGAAGACACCAGAGTCTCTAAACCCATCTATGCCCCACTTTTTAGTGGAAAGAAAAGCCCAAAGTAGCACCTTTTAATGGACCAAAATATCAATAAAGAAAGGAATTCCCTATATGAAACTAACATAATTTTAAATCAACATTTTCTAAGGTAACTGGAATTGTGTGATATTCTCATTTTGCCTTCTCACTAACAGAATACCCATAACTCTTGTTGGTTATTTTGTCTCTAAAGTTAATTTCTGGGCCATTGGTGGCTACAATATCTACTGTTATAAATTGTTGTCTTAACTACATTCTTTAAAAATGTAATGTTGAAGGCACATAATATTGAAGATGACTCCAGGATGAACCCTGAGTTTGCAGACCGACTAAAACAGCTTGATAAAGAGGCATCTTACTACCGTGATGAGTGTGGCAAGGCCCAAGCCGAAGTGGACCGGTTGCTGGAGATCCTCAAAGAGGTGGAAAATGAAAAGAATGACAAGGACAAGAAGATCGCAGAACTTGAGAGGTAAGTTTTACAGACATGTGAACTGTCAGTGCTGAGTGAGCACTGATGACTTGGTTGTCCATTTCAGGTTGTGGTTAGATTTAGAATGCACATTTGCACGCTCGGATTACAAGTTGGAAACATGTTATATATGAGGAATATGGCATGATAAGAGATGATGTTGTTTCTATGGGATACCAAGAAAGTAATTGGCTTATCTTTTGAAGGATTATGTACTTCTTCAGTGTTTAAAGAAATAGTGGTTGCCTTTCTTGAGTGATGTTTGTCTGTTCTAGCATTTGTGCCAGCAGTGTACATAAAAATTTGACTACCTGAAACCTCTGTTCTTTCCCATTAAAGATGAACAGTTGTGGTGTATGGTTTGTCTTGAGCAAAAGAATATGGAAGAATACAATTGGGAATTCTTCACTCAAGATAGGAGGAAGGGAAGGGAGCTGATATCTTTTGGATGTCTTTTGGCACATTACAACAATTTCATCCTTGAGATTTATCTTTTGAGAGGATCTTATAGCACTTGGAAAATAAATATGCTTGAATAGGGCCTACACGATAGCAAATTCTGTCTGAACACAAGGAGGGTTGTATCAGGGTTCCAAAGTATTTAGATTTTCAGATAAATCATATCCATATTATATTCATGTGTAGTGGGATCTCTAAAAATAAGCTTCCTATCAATGCTTTTTCCTATATTTCATATATGGGAAGAACTTTCTGAATAATCTTACGTAATTCCATAACCTCTAAGGATTTCTCATTGGTTCAGCAATAAGGCAGAATTTGTCTTTCTTAGATTCAGTCCATATGGAAGAGATCAACAAAGTTTGAATAAATCAGTGAATGTTTGCCAGGTCTGATCAAGACACTTGTGAGGCCCTAAAGGACTTCAAGATATATGCAAAGTAGCTCTTTGTGGCCTTGCAGAAAGATGATGGACTTTAGCAAAAGAAAGACCAGGGTTCATATTTTGTGTTGGCTTTATGCTAGCTGTGTGGCCTTGAATCTTTTTGGAAATGAATCTCTAATAGCCTTTTAAGATGTGTTATGCTTTGCAAGCACCTAGTCCCCATGCAAGAAGATGAAATGATGTTTATATCATTATTATTAACAGTTGAATGCTAAAAAAATATTTAGTATTAAGTGGCTCTGTACTTAATGTATAGGTTATTTGCAATAAAATTTCAACAACTTTTTCAAATATTAAATTAATTAGTAATTTCTTTCAATACCCTTAGCCTAAGTTTAATGATGATCAGGTAATTTTGGTTCAGTGTGACCAATCTTAGTAAGGAAGGCAAGAACCTCTTTCATCTTGAGGCCACCAAACAAATAAAGTTCTTAAGGATTCTGCTTTCATTTAAAAATGTGGGAATGTTCTGCCAGTCTACTGATTCTTAAAAAGCTGGGGACACTGTTGATTTTAGATATATCTATCTACATGACTATTTTGAAATTATATTTCAGTGCCACAGTTTTTCTAAAACAGCTACCATGAGATCACAGGGAAGTTATGTCTGTGTCTTTTTTATTGGTGAGAAAACAAAGACCTCAAAAAGTTGAGTGACCTTCTGGAGATTGGTCCCATGGTCAGAAAGATGAAAAACTATAACGTTATAGTTATAACATTATGTTTCTGGACTGACTTCTCATCCACTGCTCTGAGAAGCAGTGAGCCCTATGGCAGATATCCTAGATAATAATACCAATAGTATTAAAAATAGCAATTATAATCATAATGATAGAGTCAGTATATTTTATGCTTAGTGAGCCAGATAGTCTGCTAAACACTTAAGCTGCAATAGGGTATACATTTAATCTTACCCATAACACAGAAACTATCACGATCTCCATTTTATAGATGAGAAATTATGACATATACAGATTAAGTAACTTTCTTAAAGATTGCAGAACTTGTAAGGTTCAAAGTCGGGATTTGAACTCAGGAACAACAGAGGAGATACTGAGAACAATCCCTTCCACCAATGGGCCAAAATGGAGAAACGAGTCCAGCAGTGCCAAGCAACCTACTGAGAGCCCTTCCTGAGCAGGCATTGCAGGGCAACCACAAGAGATCTGCCTCTTCTTTATTAGTTTTCATGAAGGAAAGTGATGTGCCCCATGTTCAGAAGGCATTTTTCTTTATTAAACCAGCTCCCCAGAACTGTGATTGAAAATAAGGATTTAACTACTATAAACATTTACATATAAATACCTTAATTGTCTAGTTGGGCAAACAGGTCTTAGCTAGACACTATTGCCATTAAATCATCAAGAATATTCACAGTTTTATTTCTTCAATATGGAATGCATTAAAGCAGCAGTGATTTTTACAGGCATTTATCTTTATGTACTTTCTGCACATTTTCTTTATCTTTGCCTTTGCCTCTCCTTAAAGCTGATGCCTCCCAGGCTCTGTAATTCATAAAACGTGTGGTGGGACTTGACTCTGTCCCAGGTCTCTGCCTGCCTGTGTCTTGGGTCCAGCAGCAGAACATAGTCTGGGAAATGTCTGAGCCCCAGCTCCAGCATACCCCCTAGGGAGGCGGGGGTGGAGATCTAGAGGGGAAGCATCTTGGTAAAAGGAGGACTAAGCTTTGGCCTGCCTTTCTGAAGCATGATCTGCTGGGCTACATGTGTATTCCGACTAAAACATCTTCCTTGAGTTGTCAGGCAGTTGCTTCTACATTTGCTGGCTTAAAGTACAAAATTCATACCTCATAATGTTAGGAACTAAAGATTTCTTAGCAATATGATATAGATCTCCATTTTGGAGTCATTGAGAGAAGGGCTTACAATTAAGTTTGTTATTTTGAAAACCAAAATATTTATCTTGAAATAAATTTTTCGTCTCTGGCTTATAATGTGACCTACCAGAGTGAAAGGGCCTTTTAAAAAGCAACTTGTATTCTAAAATATGACAAAACTTCAGTCACATACAACAAGAGGTACAGGATTAGGAGTAACTCAAATGATACTGGCCTGCTTCTCTCTGAGGGCAGTTTGTTTGTTTTTATTTTGCTAATCATCTCACAATGGACATGTTCCTAAAAGCAGATGGCTGGCATTTACCTCTTAAATTCTGTTCAAATGGTATTTTTCATCAACCATTAAAGATCTTCTTTTTAAGGTGCACACTGCTCTAGTGTGGTCCCATATGCACTTCTGCCTGTAAACTCTTGTACTTGATTCTGACAGCCCAGTTGGAAGCTTCTGCCTTTGACTAGAGGCTGCAAAGGTGGAGGACCTTGAGTATATCCCTGAGAGTTGGTCAAAAGCGGTCTGATGTTTTGTTTCATCACCAATGCCAGAATCATAACCATGTAGCTAATTAAACCTTAGAGACACTGAAATATGTGGCGCTTCTGTATCAGTGCCCTTCAAGGTCTCTGAGTTCTATTTAAAGTTTCAGAATTAATCCTGTGGTGCCTTAGGGGAAAGAGAGAAGTTAATAGAGTCTGTCAAACAAGACCTACTTCCACTGGATTTCTTGCATCCCACCCATGGGAAAGGATCAGTCAGGTTACTTTTCATGTAATTATCTTAAATCTGTTGGGGGATTTTGTCTGTATTTGACTAGAAGATGGGGAATGCCCAAATTGAGTCCTCTATCACAATTCCTCCCTGCAGTGGCGGGGTCCCAAGGGCTTCTTCTCGTAAGACATACCATCAGACTGGAAAACAGGGTACCACTTAATTATCTGGATGGAGTACTAATGCCGCCAGACATTTGGACATTGAGAAATGATTTTAGGTGCCTAACAGAACCTTATCTAAGGTTGAAAGAGAAACTATTATTTTTCCTTCTGATTTGCTCAATAATGTGCTGACATAATTTCCTTGATGCCTTTCAGAACTCTTTTCAAAACATAAACTTAAACTTTGTTATTTCTAAAGTATGATAATGTGTTCTGAAAGTTCCATAGCACATGGAAGAAACTTGATAGAGTTCTTTTTGTTTTGATATACACTCTTCTTGCTGAGTAATTTCCACTTATGCTCATTAATGTATTTGAAGGAATTTCTTTAAATCAAGTGGCAGATGGCTGTATACTATCTCTGACGACCTTTTGGGGAGGACCATGAATGTCATGGATGCTTTTGAGAATTTGATGAAAACTAGGAATTTTTGGAAAAGGCAGCTAACTCTTAAATGTGTGCTTGCTATTTTAGTTTAGGATTCCCTAAATTGGCCATGGACCTTAGCCTAATTACCTCTGATCTGAAGGATTTGAAATGACAGCTGGGCCCAGTATTGCTGAAGTCTCCACCATGACCTAACTCATTTTTGATCAACTGTACATTTATGATCACAAAACACTTTGTAGAGAGATCTCAGATATGAGGGATTATCAAATCATCACTTTCACATGTGTTTAATATTGAATTTTAGCTTTGATTTTTAATCATTCTAGTCAAATACTGTTTTCACTTGAAATGTTCTAGCATAGGCTTTATCCTAAAGATTTATTGTTTTTCCTTCCTATGTGAAATACTTAAAATTACTTATAAACAGTGTGGAATGGTGAGGTTCCACTGAGCAGTTAGCTGGTAAAGTGTTTATCCACTGTGTTTTGGCAAAGGGTATATTATAGATTAACGAGAAATATTCACTATGTTCCTGTGGGAGCCTGGAAGATGAACATGACATTTTTCTTTTAATTTTTGTTTATCATTAGAGACTACTGTTTTGATTGATTAGAAGGACATATTAGACATTTTTTGTGCTTATAAATTAAGCATCTGGATATTCTCAGTGATGAAGTCGGAATCCCATTTCACAACTGAGAAATATTACTCTTAGTTTGGAACTTACTCTGCTGTCTCTTGGAAGGCTGACGGGCAGGTGGTACCCCACCAGCAGCCCTCCTCACAAAGCCTTTGATCATTGCTTAGGTAGAGTACTCTGTGAACATCTAGGAAGGAAATCTTTGAACTAAAAGCCAAACTGCTCAGCTCCTTTTGTTTTTCAGAAATAAAGGAAAAATATCTCATAGTATATAACCATTCAATGTACTGGTTCATATAAAAATTCCTCTCAGTTTAGTGCTTACTTACCACCAGTTCTAACACCTTAGTAATTAACCATTTCTGTTTATTAAATAATAAAAGTTTATATTCACACAGATAGGAACTTTCTCTAGCCCTTCAGAAAGTATGCTGATACCACCTCTAGTTGGTATCAGTGCTTGCTATTATTGTACTTAGAAGAGCAGGTACCAGTTTCTTAAGTATGATAGTTAATAGAAGAGCTTACAGTTTGTGCCCAGGGCTTCTGGGGGGTGATATCCGATAAAAGTTGCTTTATTGTCCTTTGTTTGGTTATAAAACCTGCTAATATGACATCTGTTGGCTGTATGTTTAAAACTAATGTGTTTCCTTCCTTTTATTCTCTTTTGCTATCCCTTTTCCTTTCTGCTTATCCTCCAAATTGCTGCTTTCACCCTTGCTCCAATCAGCTTGACTTTCAGGTCAGTACTTTCAGTTTTTCTCCTAACCGCCTTTCCCTCCTAAGCTCAATTTATTGCTTGCACTTGTTTAACAACACATTTCTGAAATGGTTTTCCTCTGGCCACCACATTTTTTTCCCATTTCCATCCCATGCCTCGGGAAGGTTTATTTTATGAGAAGGCGGAATAGGTGGGAAAAGCAAAGAAGAAGGAGAAAATAAATCACTGTTGGATTATTTGATAAATTTGATTCCTGGATTATAAAATAAAACCATCGTGATAATTCCCTAATGCATGCCTCCTGAACAGTTTGAAAATCTGCATGACGACACAGTGTGAATCTGTGGAAAAACAAAATGCAAGATGCTAAATTTAACCTGGGAGAACAAAAGATCCCTCCATGACGCAGCAACTTAAAAGCTAAATTTAATAGTGCAAACCATTCAGACTTTTCGATAAATAAATCACTGTGATTTGAAAGATTTATAATACTTTTTAAAAGTCACTTTAAAAAATTATCAGTGTGTTAGTAACATATTGTACACACATGTTATTTCCTGTCATTGTTTTGGTTTTAACTTTTTAACTTCATTTTTATTAGCCAGAAGATATACTTTAATTACCTAGGACATAGCATATGGAACCAAATGTCAAACTAGATTCATTGTTGACTATGTGTGTACCCCGATATTAAGAAGCGAAATGGATGTTTTGCTTGAAAATGCATCCCAGATTTGATTTCTCTAATATAAAAGGCTCAACGCAATAATTTCCTTTTCCTGAATTCCAGGAAGACTTCGCTTTCGGATAGCACACAATAATAGTCAATGATTTCTTCATCATTCAATTAATGAGTTTACTAATAGATGTTCATTGTATGATTTAGAGCTATTTATAGGCTTCAAAAAAAGAAAGTCTTAGGTTTGGAGTGTAGCTCAGTGGAAGAGTGTAGGAATCATAGGCCTTGAAATCAGTCTCCTGCAATCCAGAGAAACGGAAACAAAACATACAGAAAAAAAAAAAAAAAGGAAAAAGAAAGCTTAAATTTGTAGTCTATTGACTACTCTAAAAAAGTTGCTCTTTTTGAGAGGTACAGTATAATTTTTTCCTCGTCTTGATGCAGGGTCTGTATGTTTTATTCTGTCTTATCCCCTAAGCTACCAATCAGTGCATTTACTTCGGCAGCAAATAATCTCAAAACAAGGACTCCTGCTCAAAGACCAGTTTTGTCCCATCACAAGCTCCCGATCATGGTGGCTCACAGTTCTTGACTTTTTCTCCACTGTTCCTACATACTGTGTTGCACACTCCACAGGAACTGCCTGAACTCCACCTTGCAGAAGGAAGCTCTACTTTCAAATGTTTCACCAGCAGAGGTTTAATTAGATATTAGAAGCATAGCTCTACAGAATTACTCTCACCAAAAACCTAATGTCTTCTGGAACAGACCGAATCTGGTGCAGAAATCCAGCCATCATAATGGAAGGTAGTTAGGAGGCTTGGGCACATGATATCCAAACCTTTGCTTCAAGTTCTGGATCCACTCATTTAGTGAAGCTTTAAGCTTTCTCCTTGCTTTTTATTTATTTATTTTTCTTTCTCCTTTGCCTTCCTTTTGCTGCTGCTAACCTGTACCTCACAATATTGAAATCCTTTAGACTGGGTCCTCTTTTGATCTCATACCTCAGGCCCCCTACCTGGTCCTTCAGTTTTTTATTGATGTTCTGCTGTGTTTCTTATGCACCAGGAACTTGGCTGGTGGTACTTAGTTTTCTCCTATTTTATGGTGAATGAACATAAGTTCTGACTTTCAGAAGGTACAGTTCAGGGGTAGGCTGGTAGGGGTTCTGTGTAACCAATGGTTCTCTGGGTAAAAGGGCTGGGTGTGCAGAATGGGTTTGGTAAAATATACTTGCCAGATCCAGCTGGATAATCTATAGGGGTTAAGTCAAGGTTCAGATCATTCCAACATAATTTAACCTGTTGCCTCAAATGAACATAATAGAGAAAATATGCAATCCTTGTGAATAATCTCTAGTTATATTTTTATTGTAAGAGGAATTGGGCACCCCTGTCCTGCTGGAAACAAAAAGTCTGTAGAATCTTGGAAGCTTTCTTGAACTTTGACAAGTTTCCACAGTTAACTATACATTTTTCCCCCCAAGCACTTCCAGTTTTATCAGTTAAAATAAAATGAAACGTAACAATTGAATTGAGTACATCCAGGATCTCTGGCCCATATGCTTTCTTTGTATGCCTTACAGTTGAGACACATATGTGTATGTGCATGCATACATATATATGTGTGTGTATGTATATACAAATATCAGGGATTATAGAAAAATCTTGTGTGATCTTTCTCATCAATAGAAGTTTGTGACCTGCCCTGCATGTTCCCACCTCCTAATCTGAGGTTTTAAACTTTGAAAACTCTGGGGCTTTTTTTAATGTGCTGTGGGCTTCATGGGAAGTTCTTCACTCCATGAGCTTTCTTAGGTAATCTCATTTCCTTTTCAAACTCTGTGTGTACTCTCTTTCTTAAATTCAGGTGGACAGGTATTAAGTATTGGGTTTGGTAAAATGCAAATGTCATATTCTAAACCTGCTCAAGTCTGCACTTCAGTAAATTCCATTTCTGTCAAGAATCTCTTTTATTCAAGCTTTATATAGAAGCTGGAGAGGTTTAACAGGATCCCTGCATTGCAATCAGGGAGAGGGTTGATGTGAAGCTTGCTCACTTCTAGGAACTCTTTGTGAGATTAGCATGTGACTTATGACAGATGTGGTTATCTCTATAAATGAATGCAGGAATTGAGGTTTTTTTTTTTTTTTTTTTTTTTTAAGAACAAATATCCTCTGGGATTCAGTTCAAAATCCTGCCAGAGAATCAACCAAACAAAACCAGAAGGCTTGGGCCTCTCCCAGGCTCTCCCATCTTCCAGTTTACTCTGGATCTTGGGTCAGCCATTTCCTTGTTTGGGCCTCAGTGTCCCTTCTTGGAGAGGAAGGAGCCCTGTTTGGGGCAAATCCTCTGGGATCCACCCTGCACATGTGCATCACATGTCTGACGGGTGGGGGCCCAGGGGGTGGTTGGTGATGGGCCTCATGCATTTCCCTGCAAGCAGGCTCACACTGATGGTTGGCGCCTGGCAGCAGGTGTGAGCTCATTGTTACAGAGTCACTTCAAACACTTCTACGAAAATAAACTCTTTGTGATGTTTCCCCAAAGTTGAACACTGTGCTCTCAATCCCTCATTCTTTGAGCAAAAGATGAAGTCACTCCTCCCAGACCTCAGAGGCCCGTTTCCCAAGGAAATAATGAAAAACACCTTGTCCAGAGCATCCTCTTACTGTCCTGCAATTTGGTAGGGTCAATTGTTTGCCCCATTTCCTCCACACATACATAGTGAGTACCTACTGTGTGAGAGGCTGGGTACTACACACTGACTTGGCATTTCCAAGAATAGCTGATGAAAAACTGACCAAACCATAATCATGTAAGAAATGCTACATATGACATTTTCCATTTTATATTCATGATGCATGATGATGATAATAATAATAATAATAACAGGAGCAGCAGCAATAGCAATAATATATTTTATATAGTGTGGTAAAATGTACTTACCAGATCCAGTTGGATGATCTATAGCGATTAAGTCAAGGTTCAGATCATTCCAACATAATTTAACCTGTTGCCTCAAATGAACATGATAATGTGCAATCATTGTGAATAATCTCTGGTTATGTTTTTAGCGTAAGAGGAAATAGTATATTAACTTAAGTGCCAGCACTAGACTGATCACATTTTACATAGTATTCACTTCTCATAACAACTGAGTTTTTATTAGACAAGAGGAAACTGGAGTTCATGAAAGTTGGATATTTTGCTCAGGTTAATACAGCTAGTAAGTAAACAAATGTGTGTGTGTGTGGGGGGGCTCCCCGGGGGGGGGCTCCCCCAAAGTCAATCTTTCTGCTTTACATATTAGTTCTTATGCCACTCCTGGTGTGATTACACAATAAAAGCTCTGAGAAGACCTGCAATAAAGAATCTGTGCTGTTTTGTTCAACCTGCAGTTTTGCAAATATGGTTCATAGACTATATTCCATGAAGCATTTGGGGAAAAACCATCCTGCCTGCTGTGCAACCAACCTTTCTCTTCATTCTTAGATTTTCTATTACCCTGGTTTTTCTTGTACAGATCCTGCCTCTCAAGGGTCAGGTGTTATCTCTCCTTCTCAGCCATCCCTCAGTCTGCTGGCCTGATCTCTGTGTCTGTGCAGCATGTCATGCCCTATTCTAAAGATGCCAGTTTTGCTCTTGAATGTTGATGAATAGATGACTGATAAACGAAACAACTTTTTCTAGCTTTTTCTCTCACTTTCTACCTTTTATTTCTTCCTTATTCTCAGTTCCCAGAGAGAGTTGCTGGTGGGCTCTTTCTGGAGGCTTGAATTGACAGCAATGGCTAGAAAACCTAGCTTCAGACAGGAAGCCCAAAGAAAAGATGATTGCTTTTCTGTCAGGCTGCAGCTTGAAAGTTCAGGCGAAATAACCCACCACCACCACCACAAAAGAGGGGAACAGATCTCTGTCTGAACTATTCTCATCACCCCCCTACCCTCCTGTTTCCTTCTTCCTCTTCCCCTTCTTCCTATATTATTCATTGAAATCCTTCTTTGTGGAAGGGTCTGTACTCAGTGTTGGGGATATGGCAGGAAAACAGATATGACCCTTCCCCTTGCCAATTCAAAGACCAACATTTCCTATAAGGAAGGATTTGACCACTAAAAAAAAAAATAATTTGTCCTGTTTATACTAATAACTGGAAAAACTGGGTTTCAGGTGTGGTTTTCCCCCCGCTTTCCTGTTAGGGTGAAAGGGGTTATCCACAGGTCAAAAAACCATTTCCCTCTTTAAAGCTGCCTTATACTAATGCTGACATTTCTGGTGAAGTGTCAGAAAATTTTATGCCCAAGCAAAACTGGTAGAAAGCCAGAAATTGGCTGATTTTGCTTTGGGTGCAGATATTTTATTGGGGATGGAAAAAAAGTTGTTTTCCCTGATTTACAGCCCCTGCAAACATGAAGTCGGGTCTATATTTAGAATTGGTTTTGAACCTTTGAGGCGGAGCCAGGGGTGGGTGCTTGCACCTTTCCAATCCTGGCCTGGGTGGAACTTGCCATGGCTAATGTTTTGCTGAGACAGCTCTGATTTATAGAACGAGGGCTTTATACTTCGTATTGTTTTTCCTTTTGATTTTGCTTGAGCTGCTGCTCTGCTGATCTTTCTGTACCCTCAGAAATGGGGAAGACCGAAGGAACACAAAGGCATTGCACTTGAAATGTTTTTCTGCACAGTGTTTCTGAGGTTTCCTGGAGATGAGTAAAGCCATTCTCAACTTGCAAATCCATTGCAACAACATCAGCAAAATCAAGAGGTCATCCCAGGTAGGCCTGATAAGTCCTGGACCACCAATAAGAGATACCAAAATTGGTAGAGTTATTCATCCATCTGGTTTCCACCCCCCACCCCCAAAAAACCTTTCTGTGTTCTTCCACTCCTCTTGGCTTTCAGTTGGTACTACCATATGGATGAATATCAGCAAATAGTAAATCTCTCAAGATATGTTAACCTTTTCTGTAAATGTTTAGAAGGGAAAAGGAATTTTAAAAAAATAGTTTCTCAGTATTATTATAAATCACTTTTTAGAAAAATAATATCTTATTTCCTTTATATGGCTTTTCTTATGAAATGTGAATTCTATCACTTCATTACCCATAAGACTAGCTCAAATTGTAGGGAAATCGGTGACCGAGACTTTCTTCCATATTGGGTGAAGGTGCTTGGAATTTCCACACTGCGTAATGTCATATTTTTGTGAAAACAATGTTTTAGGGTGAACCAATTGAAAAGTGAGTGGATAAAGTGCAACTGTCTCTGAAGTAAATATACTATTCTTATATCTAACAAAGATTTTGGAAATTTTCATTATGGGGATTCTGATGATTTTAATATCTGCCACTCTTTCGTTTTACTTCAACTCAAATGAGTACTATATGTGTGAAAATGAACCACAATTTATTTATATCTATCTATATACAATTTTTTAGTTACAGATGGACACAATATCTTTATTTTATTTGTTTTTATTTTTATGTGGTGCTGGGGATTGAATCCAGTGCCTCATGCATGCTAGGCAAGCACTCTACCACTGAGCTTCAACCCTGACCTCTGAGCCACAATATTAAACTGAGTAAATGTCAAAAATAAAAATTGGCTGAAATTGGCAAATTTTTGCAAGGGTTCACTTGTTTTTATTAAAGAATAAGGAAAAAGTTATCTTTTTTTTAAAAAAAACTTTATAGCTCCTGCAAACATAAAGTAAATTCTATAGAATTATTCTTGTATCAAAATTTGAATTGTGGGAACTATAAACGAAGCTTGGAAATAGAAATAAATTTCCCCTTGAAAAGTCTGTGTGACTTTCTTTTTTTCAGTACAAGAGTGGTGAGAGTTATATTTTTATTTTAGCTTCCAGCATTTTTTAGATTGTTAATATTGTTAATATAAGCATTGCTCTTTAGAGTATCTACAGAACTGTATGTACAAAATTTGCACTTTATAACATTTTCTCCAATAAATAGTACAAAGTCTGATTCTCACAGTATTTTCAAGAAATGCGCTGTTTCTTGTAATACCCCATCTATAATTATGAAGACACAATCATGAATATTTTAATGTTGGGTGCAAGTAGAATTTTATACAGAGAACTGATTTGCAAACTTTTACTTCAGGCCCTGGGAAAATTCCTCTTTTATGAAAACAGCCACCACCTTTTTCAAATGGGAACATTTAGTAACAGCAGAGTTGTCCATTGGCCTTTGGTGTTGGGCAACTGGAATCTTCCTGTGGCTGAATAGATCTTGATGTGATGTGTGAGTTGAAGTGTAAGAGAGTGGTTTTAAATTTAACTTCAGACCTCTCTGCTGTTTAATCATATGTCAGTTTGATGGTTCCAAGGACAGCATGATATGTTGCTCAAAGATAATTACTGTGGAGGGAATGAGTTGGTTATAATAATGAATAACCAGAGGATCTTCTGATAACCTGTGGTGAATGGACCTTGGTGAGAAACACTCACTGAGTAATTGGCAGATAGGTGTCCTATCACTCTGTTGAGTGTGGGCGCTCTTGCACCACCCAAGTACACAAAGTAGGGGCTCTTTAGGGATTCCTGAGCAGATAAAGAAGCTCTGCTCTTGAATTTCATGCATGTTGTTTCTCCCAGACCTGTTATTACTTTATGATAATATTTCACTCCTAATTCAGGCTATTTGAGCTGTTACCTGTTGTTAAGACTGTTAAATGTAGAAAAGTAAATAAACTGCATTCTGAAAAACAACGTCATCATTGCTATAGCACTTGAGACATGTCTTTAAGCCATTTTCTGTGTCTGTAAGATGGAGACAGCTATTTTATAGCTCATTCCATATGGGCTTGTGGCCAGGATACACACTCAGATTGGAGCACAGCCCTAGTGCTTAGTAGATGTTCACTAAGTGGAACTGGTTGTAGTTGTCATGATTATGGCTGTGCTAAAGCTTTTCATGAAAGAGTAACAGGGGAGAGTGGAGAATGATACACAAGAGAAGCGGGAGATGAACCTGTTAAGGCAGCCTTCATTGTTTACTTAGTTGCAAAAATCTGAGGGGCTAGAATAAAACCTTTAGACCCACCCACCCCCAAGCCATAGAAAGATTTCTTTTTTCTAACAGAAAGATTGGAAACAGTATCATTTTGCTGAATGCTGTTTTTTTCTCTCAGGAATGTGAATAAGTAAACATAGAAAACTCCTGCATATTGAAAAATAATTTTTATATATAAATATGTAAACTCATACTTGTTTGTCTTATATAAGGACACATTTTAGATTTTTCTGGAAATATGTAGCCAGGATTCAGCTGTCTATATTCATATATAAAAAGATTGATTTGAGGGGCTGGGATTGTGGCTCAGCGGTAGAGTACTCGCCTCGAACGAGCGGGATCCGGGTTCGATCCTCAGCACCACATAAAAATAAAGGCATTGTGTTGTGTCCATCTACACCTAAAAAATAAATATTTTTTAAAAAACGATTGATTTGAATTAGAGGCTACATATTTGGAGCCTATTTAGAGGCTACATTGAATTAGAGGCTACATAATTAGAGGCTACATATCCAACTGTGTTCCTTCATCCATTTATTTCTTTTCTTCTTTGCCTTATTCAATTTCACCAAGTAGTAATTGAATGCTTTCTCTGTGCCAGGCCTGTGGTGTGACTAAGATCATCCCCAGAAGCAGTATCATGAGATCAGAAAAGATTGATAGTTTTTAATATTATGTTCATACAAATGATATCATGTAATAGACAGTGCTGTGCACCTTGGATTTTTTTTCCACCTTTAACAAACTATCTTTGAGATCTTTCCATATTTGTACACAAAAATTTTCCATTCCTTTTTACCTCTGCACAATACTCCATTGTATCAGTCTCCTCCTGATGATATTTTAAGTTGTTTGAGTCATATAGAGTGCTATAATTAATACTTATGAATAGACTTAATTTCATATGTGTATGAATGTATGTTTAGGATAAATTCCTAGATGTGGAATGAGTAGGATAGTATGCTTCTAATTTTGCTAGATTTTGCCACTTGCCCTCTACAGAATCTGACCATTTCTAGTTCCATCAGTGGTTTTGTAAGATGCCTCTTGCATTAACTCTGCAAAGACAGTGTATTTTTCAAACTTTTTTTGTCATTATTAACATGAAATGTGAAAAATGGTATTTAAGTGGAGTTCTTTTTTTTTAACATAGTTCTGATTTTTTAAAAATCTCTTTACAAGTTAAGATGGACATATTTAAATGTGTTTATACTTTGTCATATTCTTTTTGTTGGTCTTCTGTATTTGTAGGAGCTCTTTATGCATTCCGAAAATTATCCATTTGTTTATGATATGAGGTTTTAAATGCTCTTTACCACTTTGTTATTTTTATTTTATTTTGCTAATGGTGGTTTCATTATATAGTTCTTTTTGAAAATTATTTTTATGTAGTCAAACATATTCGGTCTTTAAAAATATATTTTCTGAACTTTTCATCATAGTCACAAACTCTTCCTACACTGTAATATTGTGAGAATAATGGTCCTGTGGTTTCTTTTAGTATTTTTATGGTTTTTGTCTGTTCTGGCTGCTATAACAAAATTCCATAAGTATTTTGCTGGGTAGCTTAAAAATAATAGAAGTTTATTTTTCATAGTTCTGGAAAGTGAAAAATCCAAGCTTAAAGTGCTGGCAGAGTCTGTCTATGGTGAGGACCTGCTTTCTGGGTAGACAGAGACTTATTACTCTGTCCTTACAAGGGACAAGAAACAAGCAAACTTTCTCCTGTAGGCTTCTTTTGTAGGGGCACTAATCCCATTCCTAATCACTTCCCTAAAAACCCCACACCTCAAGCCATCACCTTAGGGGTTAGGATTTCAGGATATGCATATTTGGGAGGACACCAAACATTCCTTTAGTATGTTTATGGTCTGCTTTTCTGCATTTAAGTCTTTGAACCATCTGGAATTTATCTTAGTCTAAGGTATGAAGTATGGATGTAGCTTTATTTTTTTCCTAGGTCAAACGAAGTTTAAATGTCACTTCCTTCTTTTGCCATTCACTGGAGGCAAGCCAGTACAGGGTAGGTTTGTGTGTTAGAAGTTCATGGAGCTTCCCCCTTGAACATGGAGCATACTCTTAATTGCTGGTTCAAAATCTGCCTTTCAGTCTAGAATACAACTTCTATCTGGAAAAGACGTGTCTTACCTAACCAGTGTCTGCAAAATAATGGACACTTAATAAATACTTGTAGAATGAATAACTAATGTGAGCTGCAAAGAAATACAGTAATAAGGAGGAAGACATTCTGACTAATTAGAGGCTATGGAAAAAGGTCTGTAGAGCAGAATGTGAGTCCCTGAGGCAGTGATAGAGAGACCCAAGTCAACAGAGTGGTGAAGATTAGCCAACTCTTGCTGTATAACAACTCTGTATCCTTGGACCCTGGATAGCTTTTTCCTGCTTTTCTCTGTGAGACCCAGCAGAAATATTATGGATTTCTTCTTTTTTCTCAGGAAACTTAAGTTTCTCAGCTATTCCTGTGTTTGGTGAGATATACTTGCATGGTTGAGATCCCTGCCTATTGCAAGATGTAGGAATAGGTGTGGAAAATATGATGGGCAGAGGCTAAAAACAGGCTTTGGCCAGCCTGTGTTTTAGATGCTTAGGAATAGCTAAGTAGCTCTGCTCAGTAAGAAGGTTGGAATAAAAATCTGGAACTTGGCAAAGAGGCATCCACCTTGACAGAAGGTGACATATTCTATATGAATGTCATGGACATTCAGAGGGGGGAAAGGTTGGAGAAGTTTCTATGAATGTGATGGTATTTGCACTGGATTAGAAACATGGAAATGATTTTACCAGATGGAAAAGTAGGTGAGGAACCTGAGGAAAGACTATAGAGGTGGGAAGGTACACGTTATACTCAGAAAAAGGAGTAGGATTCTGTAGCTTGGTCCCTAGAATAGGAGGAAGAATGGACAAGAAGGATTTCCCAGGATGAGTGAAGCTTCTAATGTTTACCTAAGAGGTTTTACACTTTTTGAAGAGCATAATCAAGAGTATCTCCTGGGGAGATTTACCCTGTAGTATCTCTGCTGGAGGAACACAGCCCAAGCCAGGAGTGATACTTCATTGATACTGAAATAAGGTGGTGTGGCATGAGAGAAAACAAGTTCAAGATATGTGGGGATAATGAAAAAAATATGAAAAATTTTCATCACAAGATGAAAGTAACAAATCAGCAGATTTTTAGCTTTATCCCTCTTTTGTTTCCCGAAGAACAAGACCATGTTTTAGCAAGAAAGAAAAAATAAACAGAAACAGAGCTACTCTGGGTAAATGAAGGTGTGGTGGCAGATTGTGCTTAGGTAGCCTGTAGCCATTGCTGATGCTCTGTGGTAGCAGAAATGAAAACAGACTTTGTGGAGTACTTACTTGGTGTCGGCCTCAGTACTGTGCATTCTGCAAAGTTTATCTCTTGTTTTTTTCTAGCAACTCCAAGACAGTAGGTCCTGTTATTAGTCCCATGTTTGAGATAAGGAAACCAAGGTTCACAGGTTATAAGTAACCTTTTCACTCCCATGCAGCTACCATGTAAGGAGACAGGGTTCAAACTCAGTTATTTCAACTCCTCAGCCAGAATCTTAAACCACTGTGTCCTAGTCCACAGCAACTTTTTGTGCTCATATAAATTGGTTTGGCCCAACTACTCCTGAGACCATAGGGACTACTCTTTAATGTGCTTCTTTTGGGGTGGAAATCTATTTCTATAATAGAAAGGATTCCAAACATTGATGAAAGCCTCTTATAATGGAAGTTGAGAAGCTATTTGTCTTGGCAGTTGCAGCAGCCTTTTTTGAGCTGCTGGTCTGAGTCCTCACCCTCTCTTGAGCAGGAATGTGAAATTCCTCTTTCTGAAGTAAGTTTGAATGAGCCCAGAGAGTGGCCTCCATGGAGGCAGCAGCTTTGTAGACTGCAGACAGTCATCAGCTCTGGACGCACTTCAAGAATCATGAACAGCAGAGATGGGGGAAGACCTGGGGTCATCCATCCTCCTGCCAGCTTACGATGGTTGCTGGCGGGGGTTCTGGGGAAGCAGCCAAGAGAAAAGATGTATTTCTAGGAGGGGTTTTTTGCTTCTTCCAGGAATCATTTTTGGGACAGTTCTTCACGGCCCCACACAGTGTGATCAGAGCATCCCAGCAGCATGAGAGCTGAAAAGAAATGAAGGCGTTTGTTGTGATATATGATGATTTTCCTTTGGAAAACCAAAACAAAACAACTCTCTGAAGGAGAGCTGAACTTCTCTGCAGCACAATATCAGCATCTGCCTTGATTTTGACCGAGACAAGTGGGAGGGTTGGCAGCATGTATCAGAGGCTGAGAATTCAAACCCCACGCTAGTGCCCTTGTTCAGGCAGTAATCATGCTGTGGAACCATTCCTTTCTCATCGTAACATTAGGTCAGAGGGTAGGTATCATGCCATCAAAATGTATGGGCTTTCTCCTACAGAGCTTGGGTTTTTTTGTTTTGTTTTTAAACTTTTAAACTTTAAACTTTGAAGCTTTAATGACTTTGTCTGTATGCCTGATGGAAAAGATCTGTGTTGGTTTCTCAGTTCCTGGAGCTGCTGGGGAGAGTAGGATGTCTTTTTTGTCTGCCGTTTGTCAGTTTGTTTGGCTTACCTTCTCATCTCTCAAAGACATTTTCCTTCCATCCAGTTCTCCAGAACTAAGATGTGTTGGGCAGAATGAGTAATATTTCTTTCTTCAACTTCTCTACAATTTAAATGTTATTTGCAGGCTGTTTTTATCAGACGATCAACTCAGTTTTGTAAAGTTTAAAAGCACATGCGATCTTTCCAGAGACCCTATATTTTTTTTTCCTGTAATTTTGGGGAAAGATAATTCTAAGTGCCTTTTTAGAAAGATTTTCTTCTCTTCCCTGAGCCCTTTCCATGGGCCAGGCTCTGTACAAAACAGTGACGTGTAATTTTTTCTCATCCCCACAATAACCCTGTAAGAGCTATTAATTTGCAATGGACACATCATTAAACTGAGCAGGATTTTGGTAGGTGGAGAGAAGGAAAGGGGCATTTAGAAAGTGGGAAAATTATGCTGCAATGTAGAAATGGGAAAAACCTAACAACTTTCAGAAATGAGGGAAATTTAATGTAAGCCAATACCGTATGGAAAATGAAGAAGTAGAAGACTGTGTTTATAATGGGGTTAAGATGTGCAGAGTATTCAGGGCTTTGTAAGCCATGCTGTGGAGTTTTATATTCTGCCCAACATAAGGAGAAGAACCAACAGGGGCTTCTAGGCACAAGGTTTTGCCTCACTGACTTTATTTGGATTGGGACTGTGGCTCTCTGGAGGCTATTGCAGTAGTCTGAATGACCAGCAGGAACAGCAGCACTGAGAACAGAGAAGGGAAATGAAATCTGCTGGATTAGATACTGTGAGGCATGAGCCACGGACTCCTTGTCAGTTTCTATCTTAGAAAAAAAGATGGAGGTTGTGCCAGTTCTAAAGCAAAGTATCAAATATATGGAGGATGGGGAAAGGAAGGCTGCTGAGTCCAATTCTGATTGTATTGGGAATATAAGGTAGACATATTTCTGTAACAATACTATTCACATTACCTTCAAAATAAAAAATGTTATTTTTATATGGCATATAAGAAGGTATCCACGTAATACCACATATGCTAGAAACAAACCACATGCCTCTTGATCTTGAACTTTGGTTCAAGTTCAAAGTGACCTTGAGCAAGTTAACAATAACCTCAATGAAAACAAAGGCATGAATTAAGATGACAGCATTAAAAGAGGCAGGAGGTAACTGTTTTGATAGATAGAGTACAAAAGAGGGAGGATGAGTCAGGCCCTGGTGATGAACAGTTGAGATTTAAATTTTGAATATATTGAGATATATGTGTGATATCCAGGGAGAGTTTTTCAACAGACATTTGAAAAATTGAAAACCTTACAGATCCTTGCTCCTTCAAAAGGTGTTTTCAGTGTCTTGCATGGCATCCCTTTTTCCAGCTCCACACTCCCTCTCCAGCCCCCTCCTCCATATCTTGGCTCTATGATCCTGATGTGGAAAGATGGCCAAGACATATTGACATATTGAAAACAGTGTAGCATTGTCCTTGTACTTTTAAAGGGTGTGTGTGTGTGTGTGTGTGTGTGTGTGTGTGTCTATGTCTATGCTTGAATCATGCCTAAAAGAATTTGTGGAAAATTTGACAAAAACCCTTAAAAGTATGAGTGGTCAATGGAGGACTCAAAGAAGGAATATAGCTTTTCTTTTTATAAACTCTTTGTACTATTTAATATTTTTTTGTTTCTAGCATATGTGATTTTTTTTATTTATATAAAAGTCCACCCTTAAAATGGCATAAAATGTACCCTTTTCAAGCATATAACTCAGTAGTTATTGGTATATCCATATAACAATCACCACTATTTTAGTTTTAGCATTAAAGTTTCATCACCACAGAAAGATCTCCCATGCCCATTAGCAGTCACTCCCATCTTCCCCTCTCATTCTGTCCTTTCCCCAGACCCTGGCAACTAGTAATCTACTTTTTGTCTCTGAGGATTTGAGTATATGGGACATTTCATGTGATTGGGATCATATGTGTGGTCTTTTTTTTTTTTACTGGCTTTTTTCATTTAACATAATGTATTTGAATTTCATCCTTGTTGTAACATATATCAGTTACAAATATATGGAGTGATGGAGGATGGATGAAGAAGGCTGCTGAGTCCCAATCTGATTGTACTGGATGTATAAGGTAGACATCTTTCTATAACACAGTACTGTTCTCATTGCCTTCCAATAATACATTTTTAATTTTTAAAATTTATGTTATATTTTCCTTTTTATTGATGAATAATATTCCATTGTCTGATTATACCACATTTTTTAAAAAAAATCTATTCATCGTCTGATCAACTTTGGGGTTTCTAATTTTTTGCTATTATGAAAAATGCTGCTACTACTGCTGTGTCTTACGGTAACTCTGTGTTAAACTTTAGGAGGAACTGCCAAATTGTTTTCTCAAGTGGTTATACCATTTTGCATTCCCACTGTCAACATGTAATTTTTTCAAGTTCTCCACATTCTCACCAAAATTTATCATTATCTTTTTTTTTTTTTTTTATCATAGCCATCCTATTGGGTATGAAGTGGTTTTGATTTGTATTTCTCTAATGACTGGTGATATTGAACAGCTTGTCATGGTCTTATTGACCATTTGTATATCTTATTTGGAAAAATGTGTATTCAGATTCTTGGCTCATATTTAATTGGATTATTTGTCTTTTCATTATTGAGCTGTGCTCCTTATGTATTCTAGATACTAGATCATTTTTAAGTATATGATTGTTTTTCTTGTATGCTTGTATAATTTTACACTTGTTTGGTGAATTGTATTTAAAAATCCTGTCTAACATGCAATATGTTTAATAAGTTGAAAACTGGAAAAAAGTATGATGTTGGAGAAAGTAAGTGAATTTGTACTATTATGATCAAATATGGTGCTTAAAATATCATGAAAACTTTTATGTTGACACTGCTTTCTAAGGGTGTCATGAGGTAGCATTAGGAATAGTTTACCAAATATTAAGAACTTTCTCAATGTAATCTTGAGCCTAAATAAACATTCTTTTACAAACATGCATCTGGTCACTTCTATGAAATAGATGCTTGCTTTCTTTTGTTAATGTCTTAGCTATCTTTGAAATGCACCCTCACCTTGAATAGTCACTTAGATTTTATGTCTACTGATGTGATTGAACTTCACAGTCTGAGCCATGTCCAACCAAATAATTTGCCCATTTAAATGCTTAGGGTATGGCCTCATTTTATAGTGCCATAAAATGAAATTTAAAAAGCCTCTCCAGAGAGCTGTGATTACCATTTTTTTTCTTTAGTTTTTAGCCAAGCTAATAAATATTTTTAGCAGTTCTGTCGTCAAATGTCAAATAAAACTAGACCTAATGATCAAACCTAAAAGAAGATCCTAAGCACTGTAGCCTTCTGTTTGGCTCCAGAGTAAGAAGTGATCCACCTGATAAATAGACCCTTGGGTTTTCCGAAGGAGGATTTAACACACACCCCTGAGAGGGATGTATGAAGGGGCTCTTGGAAAAGTTGGCTTACTGCAGATCAGCTGGCTAGGAAAGTGAAGATGTGACCACATGGTTCCATGGTGCTGTGTGTTCCCAGTTCTCAAGAGATTCCAGACTGTGCTTAGAGAGACTCACATCAACCTCTCTCTTCATATATAAATACTGGTAATAAAGATAGATATTTATATCTATATCTTTATCTACCTGTCTCTACCTCCAATTTCTGACCGAGGGCCTTCTAGTCTTCCAGCTTTTCTGCCTCTCCAGCATACCATCTTGGGTTCTCTAGCACATGATCTCTCTTTTTAAGGGTCTCCATTAAAGCTTGGGACCCTTTTCAAATTTTTGACAGCCAGTAATTCATAAAGGAGAAATGAATTAACTCCATTTTAGCATAGTCATAGAGTAAGAGAGTTGTTTGAAAGTGATTGCTGCAGCCTATTAAAGACAGCTACTTAGCTTTCAGGGCTGGCAAAAGAAGGATGAAAAGTAATGAGTTAACCTGCTAAGAATTTGGCCATTTTAATCATTTGAGTCTGAGTATACTTTGTCTCCATTTATACTGAGTGGGGAAACAGTTATCTTGATAAGCAGGGATTTATCTCACCCCCACTTCTCAGTGGCTGCCTGGATTCAGAGTAGAATAGACTTCTTTATGTAGCAAGGGCAATGGGCATGCTTTGTATGAGTAAGTAAAAGAAAAAAAAATGCCATTGGTATTTTTTCAAAGTTCTTATCAGCAAAGAGCATTACCGAGAAATCCAATAGGGTAGTGATGACATTCAATTTTATTTGTACCAGGAATGCACAGATGGCTGGAGTTAGCAGCTATTCATTTTTAGGACATATCTCTCATTATAGTTAGTGGGAATTATATGGACCTATCAAAGGGGGAAAATAGAGGAGGTTCTGTAGTATCAAATAAACGTGCATCGTTTTTTGTGCAAAGGTCACATACTTTGAATAATTCCTTTCTGTAATTGTAACTTTCCGTAGTTAGTTTATTCTTCTTGCTGAATTTGAATGCTGTCAAGGTATTTTTAATGGACTGCAGAAAAGCATTTCAGCAAACTACACAGGTCTGAAACTTACAATTAGTCATTGCAGCTCGTGGCTCATATTCGAATAGCTCAATTGAGATGTGTTTTTACATAAAACCTCCCCTTGATTAATTGACCAGGAAATGCTTCTAGTTCATAGAGATTTGTAACTCTGTAGCATAAAATATTCCACTCCCAACAGTTCAGTTAGGGAGAAACCTAGTTTTTTCTTTCCCCCTGAGGATCATTGTTTTAGGTGTTGCCTAAATGACTTTTCCTTTAATCAGTTTTCTCCAAACAAAATAAGCACCCTGGCCAGGGAAGTTACGATTTCGTATCATTGCACTTCTAAATTGAGACCGTAAAAGAAATATTGGTTTTCTAGAAGATTGCATATTAAAATCAAATATATAAAAAGTAAAATTTCAGATAGAAAGAAATTCAGTTAATTAAAAATGTAAGCAGCATGGGATTTGAGTTCACAATATTAAAAAAAAAGTATGAAGAAGAATTGGACACATTATTTTCAAATAATGACTTTGCTGCTATAATAGAATACCAAGGTCCAAGATCATGGGGCCAACTGGTAAGGGACTTCCATGGCAGAAGGCAGAGGATAGAAGGGCAAGAGGGAGTAAGAAGAGGCCAAACTCGGCCTTTTTTTAATGAACCGACTCCTGAGATAATGGAATTAATCCACTTATGACTGTGCTGTCCCCAGGACCCAGTTCCTTCGATTAGTCCCAAGCTCCCAACACTGCCACTTTGGGGATCAAGTTTTCAGCATATGAACTTTAGGGGACACATTCAATCCATAGTATATAGAATGTTGCTTTTCTCATGGTTTGGACTTTGGTTATATTGATTTTAGGGGTTTTCCCTTTTTTTTTTTTTTTTCAGTTGATAAAGGGGAAAATCTTCTGATTTGCTTGAGGGAAGAATTCTGCTTTTATAAGGTACAGTAAGAAAGAATTTTTGGAAAGCCAAGGCAGGAGGATTGCGAGTTCAAAGCCAGCCTCAGCAACAGTATGGTGCTAAGCAACTCAGTGAGACCCTGTCTCTAATAAGATACAAAATAGGGCTGGGAATGTGGCTCAGTGGTCAAGTGGCCCTGAGTTCAAACCCTGGTACAAAAGAAAAACAAAACAAAGAAAGAATTTAAGATTGATATTCACAAATGGGCCTCATGGTAATCAAAATTACTGCATAGGCTAAGAAATACAAGGTTGAGCTCTACCTCAGTAGAGCAAAATACCCACTTTTGGGGTATTTTGATGAATTTCTTTTCTTTTATCTTGAATCTTAAATATTTTATATTCATTTTGTAATTAGTATTAATAGTGTTTTTTCTTTTTTCTTTTTTTAAGATTTTTTTTAAAAAGAGAGAGAGAGAGACAGAATTTTTTAATATTTATTTCTTATTTTTCGGCGGACACAACATCTTTGTTTGTATGAGGTGCTGAGGATCGAACCCCAGGCCGCACGCATGCCAGGCGAGTGCGCTGCCGCTTGAGCCACATCCCCAGCCCAATAGTGTTTTTCTTATAAGAGTAAAAATTTAAATATAACTTATTACCTACTGGTTTAGAAAAATCTGTCTATACAATATGACTTGAAATTATTTCTCATTTCTAAATTATGCTATAGCTACATTTAAAAAAACAGTCATTCCATGGTGTTCACATCAACTGCACATTAAACCTTTCAGAGCACACAGCGTAGCACAAGCAGTATGACCCAGGAACATGACATCGAAACCTGAACACTGAGCCCCTGAGGTTAGACCTAGCGAGAGCGGTTTTCTTTCCTAGGTGGGTTTGCAGTTCTATAAGCGGAAGTCACCAGGCTGGTAGTGGGCCACTGGCAGTCACCCCCAGGGTAGGCCTGGCACCCTCTGCATGAATCCGCTGGTGGCCCCCTCTCAGTGCTGGACCAGGGCCAGATAATCACACCCAGGGTGGTGGCTGCTGGCCAAGCCCATGACCCCTGGTCATGAATGGTGGAAGTGGTTGGTGGCCCTTCTCCAGGTGAGTGGTAATGGAGGGGGAAGTTCAGAGGGACTGACTGTCAGCAGAACTGACTTCTAGCCAAGGCTAACACTGGGTGGGGCATGAAGCTCCTCCCATCTCCCCAGACTGGTGAGCAGGAACAGAGGTCAGGCACATGGGCTGCTCCCTGCTCGGTTGGCGCTGCCAGGGCTGTGTAGCTGCCCCCGAGGTGCTTTTCCTTTCTCTGCCCAAGGTAAGCATGAGCACATTAAGTCTGCAAATGTCCATTGACATGACCGTCCCCATCATTGAGACAGAGAGTATAGTGTAGCCATTAAGGGGTGTGGGCTCTCAAGTGAGCCTGTGTTCCTATATTCTGGCTGTGTGATCATGGACAAGTAACTCGACCTATCTGGGCCTCAGTTCCTCAGTTTGATAAGTGGACATAAGTACCAAACAGGGTTACTGAGAAGATCAGGATAGGTGATAGCTATAGTGTGCTTGGAGAAAATGAACCATCCAGTGCTTAATAAATATTTATTATAAACCCCTGTGGCAGACAATTCTCAACCTCCTTAGCTCTTGCCCATTTTCTCTGAAAAAGTGAGGTCTTGATCTCCCAGCCTGCCTTGCAGGAAGGTTGACACTTGGCATGAGAGGTGAATGACAGTTGAATGATAATCTTCTGGAGAGCTTCTGGGAAAGTTTTTCTTCAGAAATTGATAAAGGTATAGTTTGTCTGTATTGCCTCTTACTTCCTGCAGGGAGGTGAGGCTCGTGTATGGTTTAGATTGTCTGGCACTATGGCAACTATTTTGTGACCTGAGGCAAAAAGCACAATGTGATATGTTATTTAAGAAGTGATGTGAACTGAATGATGTTGCCTTCAATTCTTAAGTCAAATCCCTACTCCCAATATAATTGTTTAAATGAAGGGCTGCTCTTAAGGGAATAGTTAGAGCTAAATGGAGTCCCAAGAATGGAGTTCTAACCTTATAGGGCTGGTGGTTTCCTTATAAGAAGAGTAAGAGTCATCAGGACTCTCCACCTGCGCAGAGGGACAACCATGAGATGACACAGAGAGAAGGCAACTGTGGACAAGTCAGGAAGCCGTGGAGAAAGGGCAGCCCTGAGCAGTCATTTCTCTGCAAGGAGAGGTCTCTGCCAGACCTCACCCAGCCATCTGGACCTTGGACACCAAGGTCCTGGGGCCACTCTGGGTGCTGGATTCACCTCTTTCTGGAGAAGTCCTTGTAGGGCAGTTACCATGGGTAGAAATGCAGTGTTGCCCCATGGTGAGCTGCCTTTTTAACTTTTTCTTTCCCTCCCAAGTATTCAGGGAGAAGCAGAAAGACTGAGGGAATTCAGGAAAGAAAATGAATGTTCAGAGGTTTCAGTGAGTTGATTGAAAGTGAGTCCCGATGGTGGTGATTAACGTCCAGGACAGTCTGGTGGTGGGTGGCCCGAGCAGGCTCTGTTCCCTTCCACCTGTGACCAGGATTGGATTTTCTGGCAGGAGCCAGTGTCACTCCCTGGGGCAGGCAGCTGGGGACGAGAACTGCAGTTCATACTGTCACTGGGTCCTGGAGCCTCAGCTGCATGGGTGGGGGCCCTCAGGTTGCCCTGCTCTGCAGGCTGTGATCAATGTGAATAGACAGTACCAGTGACAGGGACAGGGACAAGCAACACTGAAGAACTAACACGCATGGCCTGGAAATGGGCAGTTGCCTACCCAGTGTCCCTTGCAGCTCTAACAGGACTCCCTTTCCTGCAGGGTTACATACTCATCTCTGCAAGTGTGCTGAGTCCCTGCAGCCTTGGGGACAGACAGAAGGCCACACTATGTCCACAGAGATTGGTTCCAGTATGGGCTCCTGGTTCCAACAGACCTTTCAACTGGAGACTTGGGAGTGAACACCTCCCCACTGGTTTCTTGCTCCAGTGGCTGTCTTGCCTGTCTCATCCTTTGAGCCCCTGGATTTAGCTATTCCTGCAGGCCAGACCCACCCTTAATTTTTTTCAAGCATGTGAACCAAAAAAATCTGCAATCTGTCACCTATTTTTCTTATGTGTGTGTACATTATTTTAAACTGGTTATCTTATTTTTTACCTTAAAAATTCCTAGTCATTTTAGTTATCTTTAAGGGTCCTGAATCCATGTTGAGGCGTGGTGAACTGGAGAGGGCCAGAGGAGAACCCTTGGGTATGGATAGAAAAGAAAGCCATCTATCTACTCTCTGACTGTTCTCCAAGAGCTGAGACAGAGCAAGTGATTCCATTGCAATGAATTCTTCTTATTGCTGTTGTTGAAATCACGAGAGTAAGGGCTACTGATTGGTGTCTTAATTTTATTTTTTTATTGACTTATTTTTGCAATGCTGCATCCAACACAGGGCCTTGGGCACGTCAGGCGAGCACTCTTCCACTGAGTCACGTTCCCATCCCTGACCAATTCCTTTTACACCATAAAATACAGAGACTCATGTCATTCTGGCTGAGTGCCAACTACGTGGCTGTGCTTTGGACAGTCGTGAGGCTGGTTTTCTAATGACTCACGGGCTTCTTAGAACTGGCTATCTGGCTGAAACAGGCTTAATTTCTCCTATTGATTCTGGTAGTTGCAGTCCACATGGGTCACCCCCAAGAGAGCAGGTGCTGTTTCCTTGATCAGAGTATTAGTTTGATACAGACATCCCGGGAATGCTTAGGAGAGAGATAGTCTCCCTTGGGTGTTCCCACCTGCCTGTGGGCATCACTGGCCAGTTCACAGGACCCAGGGATGAATTTGGGACCCAGAGCTATGTGGAAGCCTTGCTCTCCCCTCTGTTCTTCCTAACTATTTTCACACGTCAATTGGGCAAAATGAGACCTCTAATGACCTTGTCTGGGTGTGTCACTGTTAGAGACTCCTAAACAGGCCAGTCTTGGTGGTCACAGACAGCTGCTCAGAGGCCTTGCTCTCTGCCTTTCTGTATGTCCAAGCCCTCTGCTCTCTACCTTGGTGACGGGCCTCAGCTTCCATCTTACATAGGGAACCTGCCAAGACCCCCCTGCCCTGGCTGACCTGCCTCCCTGACCGGTTCTCCTGACTCCCATGCAGTCCTTAGAGGGCGAAGAAGAATCATCCTCCTTGGTCTCCCACCTGCCTTGAATACCATGACTGTGGAGGCTGCAGCCAGTTGGTTGTATCTCAGTCCATGGTTGGAGCATGCGTTTTTTTGTGTGTGTGTGTGCCCATTTCTTGGGATGGAGAGTGGAAAGACAAGATCAGCCAGACCCAATGCCCATCTCTAATGACCTATAATGACCAGCTAGCTCCCAAAGGAACTGACCTTGGGTAAAGGGGGAGTCTGTTGCTTGCAGAATCAGGGGGCAGCTGAGTCTGAGGTCTGCGAGGAGAAGGAGCTAGTAGTGCCACTGGGCAGCCCCACCTGGCAGGGAGATTTGATGGGACCATATCTCCACTTTTCTGTGGGACCAGGATGTCCCAGCATTTCCTTTTGACCAAGGAGCCTGTGTTCCCTGTCTCAGTGGATGATGCCATCTGCAGCCACCAGTTCCAAAAGCTGTGAGTCAGCTGGATCCTCCCCTGAGCCTCACTGCCCCCCAACCCCAGAATCCACCTCCTCATCTCTCGTACCTGCCACCTTTCCACTCCTGTCCACCTCCACCTGTTCACACCTGGTCTTCCCTCTAGTCTGCTCTCTCCCTGCTTGTACCTCCTTATCTCCTACTCCCCACAAAACTACCTACATGCACATTGCCAAAAACCTGCTTGCCTAAGGACCGATTCTCCCAAAGACCAGCTTACCTCAAATTAAATATTCTTGAATGTTTTTAGAGCTATTTGACCTTCCTATTATGTCTTACCTATTTTTTTTGTATTTTAAAGATTCTTTAAAACCAATTCAGGAAAGATAAAAAAAAAAAAAAAAAAGAGTCATTCATGTGTTATCCTATAGGGACTTTCTAAAACTTTATATCTATTTCTCCTGCCAGTTGCTGGCAGGGTAGTTTCCTTGCTGGTTGTGTGAGGAATTTTAGAAGAAGCTTACTTCATTGTCTTCAGAGAGTCTCTGGTGGCTTTTGGTCCATATGGTATCTGTTTGCTATAATACATAGGGCCTTTGCCCAAAGGCCTTCACAAGCAATGCTTAGGGGGGGTGTGTCCTCAGATGTGAGGAATGTGTGTGTGTGAATGTGTGTGAGTTCTCTGGGGGACAAGAGCACCTTTCTGCGGGGGGGGGGGGGGGGTAACAGTGACATAGTTTTGGAGAAACAATTTTATAGGTAGGTAATGAGTTTCTTTTTTAGTGGAGGAATTATCCTAGACTGCTATGATGAAAGGAAATTAACCTTTTAGATAAATCTAAGAATAGCAATTTAAGGTAAGGAAAATGACATTAGTTGTGGAGTATAACAATTTGGGATGGAACCCAAATTGTCTCCTTTTGTTTGGAAGAGGCAGCTAAGCAAGCTTACCTGTTCAGTGTCATTTTTCAGTGTTTACAGTCCTGTCCCACATAATGGCATTTTGGTTCATGATGGACCCCACATATGGTCTATAGGATGTAACCTAAGTGGGTAGTAGGCAATTTCATCTAGGTTTGTGTAAGTACACTGTCATGTTCACATAATAACAAAACCGATGACAATTTAGAATGTATCCCTACCCTTAAGTGATGTATAACTGTACCATATCTGTGTCATAAGATTGTTGATGATTAAATCAAGTAAGTGAAATTAACGTTGCTTAGTCCAAAGAGATGTGGATTAAGTGCCGTAACATTCTATAGCATTCATGCTTATGAATCTGGGTTGGAGGTTCCCATGACTGCTCTTGGGTTTTAGATGGGACGACATTCCTAAGAATTGGGTTACCTGCCCTTGTGGGCAAAGGAAAGACTGTGCCCTGTTTCTAAGCAGAATCCAGGTTGGTCAGGGCTAGATTTCTTTCTTTTTATTTTTTACTTACTTAATTAATTAATTAATTAAATTCTGTGGTGTTGGGCATTTAGTTCAAGCACTAAAATATAAAATATACCCACATCCCAGGGCTGTCATTTCTTAAGGAGGAAGTGAGATTTCATGGTCTCTATCTTCCTGGGAATAATAAAGTTGCTGAACTACAGCAGAAAGGGTGGCTTACTGGGTTATGAGCAAAAGCAGAACATATAAGTAGCTCCAGTTGATAAAACCTGGGAATTAGCTCAGTGGAGATTATTGATAATTTCTTGTATCTCATTGGTAGCCTGGCAGGTCCCAGGAGCTATGTGAGTGTGTGCTAGCCAGTGAATGCCTCTGGAGGATATGGACTTGGCTTTTGTTCCTAAGTACTATTTCTATCATTTTTAGCTATGCTTTTAATAAGGTTTTGTCATTAAAAATTCATGCTTATAAATGAGACATTTAGGTGAACATTTATGTATTTTATTAGCTTTTCCTTTCTTTTTTACTATATAATATACATATAATTTTACTGATTCTTGCTCAGGAAGAATCTAAGATTAAAAAGTATACAGGGTAAAATACTTAAAGAAAAATATTAAATAGCACAGGGGGTTGATGGTAGAGCAAAATTAATTGAGTGGATACAACAGCAACAATTTTGAGACACTGATTAAGAATATTATTTCTGGGCTGGGGATGTGACTCAAGCAGTAGCGCGCTCGCCTGGCATGCGTGCGGCCTGGGTTTGATCCTCAGCACCACATATAAATAAAAATGTTGTGTCCGCCGAAAACTAAAAAATAAATATTAAAAAAATTCTCTCTCTCTCTCTCTCAAAAAAAAAGAATGTTATTCCTCAGATTTAATACTTCATAGCAATAGTTCACTGGAATTATCCTGATGATAAAAAAAGGGGCTTAGTCAAATAAGTCTAATAAACATACCTACTATGCCCCTTTTTGGAGATTCATGGTATACTTTATATTAACTCTTCAAGTCCCAAATTTTAATTCTGTGAATATTTCAAAGAAATCCACATAGGTACATTAAAATTGGGTGGAATCATAATCTAGAGCTTATGTATCCTTTATATACTTTTTGTTTATCTATGAAATGTGTATATATTTTCACATGCTATAATCTCCTAATCTTCTAATTTTTTTTAGAATAATAGAACCCTAAAGACATGTTTATTTCTAAAACTTATTATAGATGTTATATTTAAGTTTTTATAGGTATCCCACATCTGGGATCATGGGACTTAATCGGTTACAAATTCTGAAAAGTCCTGCAGTATAAGAAACCTGTTTACATTTTTTTTTTTTTGTCTCTGCTCTCAAGACTTACTTGATCCTAGTCCCTCCCCTTTTATTCCTTTTTAGTGATAGTAATTAACAGACCTTAAGCCAGTGCTGCTAGGACACTGTTTGGAAACCACTGATTTAGGAAAAACATGTCATTGAGTGAAACTGAAACAGGTGACATTGCAGCAGTGGATTTGGAAATAGTTAATTGTGTTTAGGCAATTGTGTGGGGAAGTGGTTTATTCTGACTTCTCTTATAATTGGGGGGAAGTGGTTTTTGCCCTCCTTGCCTATAATTCTGCCACTTTATTATCCTTCATTGATTTTCGTTTTATCCACCACCCACCACTGATACTGTTTTACTCATTCACATCAGACGAAGAGAAGTGGTTGGAGTTCTGCAGAGAAGAGTGGAAAGAACAGACATTTGTTTTTGCACTGTGTTGTCATGGGGATAAGTACTTGGGAAAGCATAAGGATGCATAAATTACCACAACCCCTTGTTGGCCATAAGTTAAGCCTTCCAGATTCCTTGAGTTGCATTGGTGAAAATGGCTTGGAAAGAAGTTTGGGACAATGGAAAAATTAAGTCTGTTAGGTAGTTTCTATGGCAGACAATTCCTAAGAACTGTTTGAATTTGACAGTAAAAAGATTGTGAAATCTTTAGAATAGTACATATAAAGGTTTAAAATATTTTAAAATAATTAGCATGTAATTTGCACATTGCTTAATGCCCATATCTATGCTGTCCATAAAGGTAATCATGAGCCCCATGTAACTATTAAATTAATTAAAATTAAATAATATATAAAATCATTTCCATAGTTACTCTAGCTGCATTTCAGGGTTTGTCGCTACAGAACTGGGCAGCATAGAAATAGAACAGTCCCATGAATACAGAAAATTCTATCATGCAGAGTATGAGATAGAATTCTGACATGGGTCCCCAGGATCCTTACCCCTTGGTTTTCACACCCTCATATAATTTTCTCCACTTGAATGAGAACAGGACCTGTAACACAAATCCAACTGATCGAATATGGCAAAGGTGATGGGATTCCACTGTCTTGCATAGGTATGTTATGTGGCAAGGTTCTAGGATGTCACTCCTATGATTATGTTATATCAAATTCCCTGTTAGCAGACTGGATTCTCCTGCTAGCTTCCAAAAGACCAAGTAGCCATTCTGTGAACTGTCTGGGTAGAGGACTATGACAAGAAGCTTGAGGTGGCCTCCAGGACCTGAAAGCAGCTTCCATTCTCCCAACAGCCAACAAAAAGCTAGGGACCTCAGTCAGACAGCTGCAAGGAAAGGAATTCTGCCAAAACCCCAAATGAGGTTGGAAGTACATTCTTCCCTTGTTAAGCCTACAGATGAGAAATGCAGTTGGGCTGACACCTTGAATTCAGCCCCTTAAGACTAAGAAGAGAGACCAGCTAAGCTGTGCCTGTATTTCTGCCCCCTAGAAGCTGTGAGATAATAAATATAAGTATTATTTTAGGCTATGAAGTTTATGGTAATTTGTTATGCAGCAATAGAAATTGAACTCAGTGCTGGTCCAAATTATTTTGGGGATGATCTGATAAGACATGTCTCAGATGAACCCAATCCCAAAGAGTATAATTTGCTTTATTGAGGCTAGCCCTTGGCCTACTTCATAAAGAAAAAAGGATTAACTTTCAAAAGTGAATGTCTAGGCCTGGTTGGTATATGTCATTTACTTTTGTGGCAAAACAAATCTACTAATGTATAATAATGGTTTACTGTTTTATATAACATAAAATATGAGGCCATGATTTTTGGCATCACAAAAACAATGGTTCAAGTTCTGCTTGATGTTGATGCATGAAGTCTGTATGATGTGGGGCAGGTAACTTATCTTTTCTAAGCTTCTATTTCTATGGGGGGAAAGATTGTCTCCATGTAAGGATGTTCTTTCATTTAGATTATACCTTTACAGTGCTTAGCACAGCACCTGATACGTAATCTGACATCTGAAAACAGGGAGTTTTTATTACTTAAAAATATTTTAAATTGACTTTTGATAGCAAATGAGAGAAACTCCAACACATTATTTCTGTACTCTAATTTGGAAAATCATCACATAAGATTTTTATCTTCTTACACCTCCACTTTATTTTATGTCTGAGCTGCTGGAGCCCAGCTCCAGATTGGATGCAATAAAAATAGGTCTTGCATACACGAAGTGCCCCTTGTGCTCATAGGTTGCTCTGGCTGTATATTGTCTGGGCAAATCGCCCCCAACCTCTGGCCAGACTGTGGAATGTTGGTTTCCTCCAACATTAGCCTCCCGGGGGTCAATGTTCACAGTTTCCATATGTTTTTATATTACCCCAAACTGTAAATACAGCTGACACTCTACCAAATTGGCCCTAATGTGCCTGCATCTAACAGTGGAGTCGTAGGCTTTTAGAAGGATACAGTACTCCATGGAATTGTGGCACTTATACAAATGTTATATTTTAAAAAGTGCTCAGATTCTATTTTTTGATTTGAAAAGAAGTAAATGATGTGCAAAAAGAAGATATGAAGTGGAAACAGGGCAGGATTTTAAAACCGAGGTCTTGCTGTGTCTTGAGCTTGCCCTGTGGTTCTGAAAGTTCTGTCCTCAGATCTCTTAAGCAAGAACTGTGTTGTTCTTGCCCCTTTGTCCTTCTCTAAATTTCCATTTATGTTAAGCTCCTACTTTTATCTTCACTTATTTTGTCACCTGCAAACTGTTCATCTCTAATTTAGTCTGTTGTGCAGAAAGAAGAACCAAACTCATTATGATACAGTGACACTCCAGGATGTGAAAAACAATAAACATTTTTGCTTGTGAGAGTAGATTCATTCATAAAAACTAGAAATTTGTTTAAAATCCTCACATTGAGGTTAATGGGTTCAGGGAACAGAAGTTGTTGGTTTTATGTTCTGCTTTAGAGCTCTGTCCTCATATCAATACTGCTATTTCCATAGTGACATGACTTCCAAGCTGGAAGTTCTCACCTGGCATTCTGGAGCTCCTGTGTTGAAAAACTCACCTCTCCAGTGTTACCTGGTTTCTTTCTAGTTCTCTAATAGTTGTACCAGTTGCTGCCCAGGGCATCCTATGAGGTTAGGACTTTTGTGTCTTGAAGACATTTGTTCTTAAAGAAGGGTGCTAGGGGCATCAGTAATCATCCTGCTTCTTTCTGCTTTCTGTTTCCCCAAACAGATTCCCACCATCTTTTTCTATTTTTTATTTTAGTCTCTGGGTTCCATACATGTCTAGGGTGACATTCCTTCATTATTTGGGGGAGAAGGTCCTCCAGGATCAAAGTGAGGAAGACTATTTGAAAGGATTCTTCCTTCTAGAACCTCTCCAAAATGAAATGTCTTCAGAGTAAACAAATTCTCCTCTTGCTAGTGATGACCATCTTCTTATGTAACCTCCTAAGATTGCTCCCAAGGTCTTCTTGACTTGGGTGAGAAGGTCAAGGGTCAGGGGATGGATATATGCAACACAGAAGAAGGTTTGAGGCAGGGGAACAGGTGCTGGTTTAAGAGCCTTATGTTTATAGCATCACTTACCCCAAGTGAGATAACTGCCAAAGTCACAGACTTCCTAAGGACAACTACTGCCATGACAATGCATCCAACCTGGCAACAAAGGCCTTAGACTTGGGTTTCTTACTGCATCGCCACTAGATTCCCTTGGTTTCAAGTGATTCAATCATTTCATCAAACTGAACAAAGACCAGCCTGATAGGGTATCTCCTCCAAAGAAGGTCTACTAAATAGGACTTGGCACTAGAAGAGGGAACATGAAAATACTTTTGCCTCCAGAAAACTCCACTTCTCAGGTTTTCAAATCTGAACCCTCCCTTTCCTTAACACCTTCATTCTATAGATAATGACATTAGGTTCTAGGTACCTTCTGCTGTCCTGCTAAGTGAAGAATGATATCTTTTTAAGATGTGTTGGCATCTTGTGTTTTATCTGAGGGTGACCTGTTTCTGGGTTCTTGTGTAAACCCAGGCACCCAGCGGGTAGAATGGAAAATGAGGTAACACTCATTTCTAGGGAGCAAGTACTATGGGGAGGGAGGGAGGAGGAATACAACAGGGAGGGAAACTAAGTTAGAAGGCATGGAGAGGTGGGCTTAGATGGCCTGCTGAGGGGTTTTGACAAGGACTCAGCAGTGAACTGTCATGAAATTAGTGGCCAAACATTTGCTCTTGAGAGACTGCCTCAAGATGCAAAGTCTAAGAGATCTGGCTTATTCTCAAACTGAGTCCTCAGACTGTGGCCCGACTTGTGTCTCCTCAAGCTGTCACAGCAGATGATCCTTCTGGTAAGAGCAATCATGCTCATGACATTTAGCACATTTGTAATTGCCGTAAAATATCTTTAGAATATTTATGATAGCTTTCTAAAATTTATAGCTATGCTGAAGTACTCACTGGTATTTACAAGCTTTAAAAAAATGGGATCCTCTCAGTGGTTAAAAGTAAGAGCTTTTATTAACGGAAATTCTGCATATAATATTCATTGTCAGCTTCCATTGTGTGTGTGTGGCCCGTCGACTTGTGCAGTCCCTTTAGAGTCTCACTTCCCCTTGCTGGTCCTGACCTTCCCGCCATACTGCCATCAGCATAACCTGCCGGGAATGTAACTCATCATTAAGGAAAGCACAATTGGAAGCTAAATGTGTCACAAAAAGCATTTAATAATGCATTCCAAAGTTCATTGTTTCAAGTATTTGCAATACTTGCTGTTTGGGTGTGGGAAATGAGACACTAAATATATGTGCGCAGTATTGCACAAGACATGATTGCATTCCTGTTGTAAGCTAAGAGTGAAACAGAAAGTGAACATGCTGGGATCTGTTTTAAGCATTCTACTTATACTAATTCATCAAGCCTTCACAATAACCCTATGAGTTACAGTTGATTATTAGTCTCATTTTATATGCAAAGAAACAGAGGTATAGAGAAGTTAAGGAACTTGTCTGTGGTCACACAGCTAGAAAGTGACAAACTTCTCCATACAGTTTGGTTCAAAAATTTATGTTATTAGCCATTGCACTGCAGCCACACCTGGCAGGATCATATAGCCCAGAAGTGGTCTTCTGTAAAGGTTGTACCATTTACACCTCTGGTTAACCATACATCAAGTTATTTGTCCAGAAGAAATGAAAGCATATGTCCACAAAATGTCTGGTATAAAAATGTGTGTTGCTACTTTATTTATAAACATAAAAATAGAAAAAAGCCCAATATCAAGTAAGAAATAAGTAATCAAATCTAGCATATTCATACAATGGACTGTTACACAGAAAAAAAAGGAATGGAATGATATACAATAAAATATATGAAAAAATGTTATGCTGAGTGAAAGAAGCCAGACACAATGATTCCATGTATATGAAGCTGAAGAAGAGGCATATGGATAAATGTTAGAACAATGATCACTTCTGAGCAGGGGGAAGGGACTTGAGTCTGGGTGATGGTAATGCTCTATATTTTGATTGGTCAAAAATCATTGCCTTGTGTATTAAACATTGATGCATTTTCTTGTGTGTATTTGTACCTCACTTATACACACAAACACATACAGTAAAACTTAAAGCTCCCTTCTTCTCTAATCCCATTCCCTTTCCCGGTGTCAACCATTGTTTATAGACTGGTATGGCATTTCCAGAAATTTCGATTTCCATGCATATGAGTATATACACATAAAAATAAACTTTTATATTTTAATGTGAATAAGATCCGATGATGTATATTGTTCTGCTACCTGCTTTTTTTTTTTCAGTTAATAACATGTCTTGAAGGGTTTTCATTTGTTCTTAATTTTCAAAGCTAGCCTGACACCATATTATGAACACATTTTTTTTTCAGTCAATTTCCTTCTGATGGAAAGTTAGGTATTTTTCAAATTTTCACTTTTAACAGTTCTAATGAAAATGTATTTATATAAATATTTGTGCATGTGTGCAAGCATTTTTTCAGGCTTCTTTCCTAGAAGAAGGATTTGTTGGGAAAAAGGTATGCGTACTTTAGTGGATACTGCCAAATTGGTTTCCAAAAATGCTTTTGTGAATTCTACTCCTCCTTCCCATGTATGAGAAGTGAATTCCTGAATCCTCTCCAACAATGAATATTATCAATCTTTTAAAGTTTTTGAGTACAGATGGGTAATAGCATCTTATTTCTGCTGAGATTTAAAAAGAAATTTTTATTTTCTACTTTATGTAAAAATATACACAAATCCTTGGAGGACTGTCCAGTACTCCCAGCAGTGTAATTCTGGAAGTGTCACCAGCAAGTTAGAGACCATTTTCTAACTTTAATTTGACAGATCACTCTAGTGAAAATAGCTAAAGTCTGTTCTCTCTGGCATTCTTTCTGATCCATTGTTGACTTTATGTTGGAATTTTTTTAAATTTTGTTCAAATTCCTTAATGGTGGCTAAATTTTGAAAAGTGACATAACCTGTTTTATGAAACTGCTTCATAAAGCTTAGTCAGTTTAAGTCAAACATTGAACACTGATTTTACCATCATATTTTTCAACTATCCCCTCCCCAATCATTGCTTTTATTATTATTTTAATTTGCATTTTGGATATGCTTTTAATGATGTTTCCTTGGAGAAAAATTCCTTCCAAAGAATGCCTGCCCCCCCCCCCAAACAGGAAGCAGATCAGTTTTGGGTGGAAGCTTGGAACTGCCGGACTTGCTAACTGAGTGGGAGTTTGGAAAGAGGTACAAATGATAGTTTCCTCTAGGGCAATACAGCAAGAGAGTGCTGTCGTCTACACTGCTAGAGCCCTACTGGATTTTGGAGATAGCTAGGGACTGTATTAAGTTTGGCATGTTGATTTTATTCAGTGTGGGTTTACTTCTGCAGGTGGGGAAAGATATAGAGCCTAATAGGTCACTTGCAAATTTCATTATTGGAAATGCTGAGGTTGTTACTAGGAAGTCCCTGTGGTCATTTTTTTCCACTGAGTATCACTGGGCTTTTGGGGAAAGGCAAAGAGATCTAATATTTTAAAATTTCCTGAGTCCTCATCTGCCTCCCCGCTAAATTGCCATTTCAACCTCTGCTTCAGACAACATTAGGGTTTCCCTGAGGGATAACCAAGAGAAGGGCTATTTAGTAGCTAAGGCTCTGCTCAGTATTTGCTCACTATTCCCTACCCTAGCCATGCCATCCCTTGCCTCGTGTCTACCTCTGCAAATCAATTCATTCCCTTTTTGGTTTTCAAGGATGCTTTTTTTTTTATTAGCTACACATGACAGTATAATGATCTTGACAGTTCATACATTTGAATCAAATGGGGTATAATTTCTCATTTTTCTGATTGTACAAGTTGCAGAATCACATTGGTCATACAGTCACCTATGTACATACAGCAATAATAAAAAGGGTTTGACTGCTAGGGATATTTAAAAGTCTCAGAAATATGTTGGAAGCACAAAGGAGTGTGTGTACTTGATAGGTAGCTATTGGTAGTCACATGTACAAAATGATGATTCTGATCACCTTGTTCTGTATTTATCCTAATTGGCCACATCCTAAGCAGTACTACTCAAAACACAACTTTTCTTTATCAATTCCTGGTGTCTCAAGAAACAGTTGGGAGGACTGGGGTTGTAGCTCAGCGGTAGAGCACTTGCCTTGCATGTGTGAGGTACTAGGTTCAATCCTCAGCACCACATAAAAATAAATAAAATAAAGGTATTGTGTCCATCTACAACTAAAAAAACAAAACAAAACAACAATAACAACAACAAAAACAAAGAAATAAATAAAGAAAGAAATGGTTGGGAAATGCTGAAAAAGTGTCAGAACTGACAGTTTTTTTTAGCCTCTCATTCTTAATTCAGGAAAGCTTTAAGGAACACATGGACTTGAAGTTTGTTTGTTTGTTTGTTTTCATTTTGGATTGGAAAAACACTGGAGTATCCTTGAGAATAAGGTTGAGTGTTCACACTGCTTTGAGAACTTCCTGGGATTCTTTATGCAAATGATGTTTCTAATGATGATCCATTTTATTTTGTCACTGGCACTTGGTGAAAGGAGAGATATTTAGCAGTTGGTTCTATTTGATGGTATGATCTAAACAAATAAAATATATTTCTTTATAAAATTTCCTCTAAGCAATCTCACTAACCATATGATCTCTTTATCATATCCTATTTCTGGGATGTGGCCATATTTTCCTAAGTAAGTGGAAAATGTGCTTTCCCTGTTCAAGGCAAGCTTTAAAAATACTATCCTCATTCAATTAGGAAGCAAGAGGTCATTCCTAACATCTTTAGAGTAATCAAAAAATAATTTTCTGAAAGCAGACCTGTGTATTGAGTTGGTGATTTCATCCATGTGCACCACTGTGTTGAGCAACAGTAGAGAAGATAAAAAAAAATTATGCAGTACAAATAGGAACCAAGGAGAGGATTATTTGATTTTGCCCATATTCTCCTAAGTCCACTGAAAACACTTATATCACTGCTTCAGTTAATACTGGAAATATTTCTTAATGAGCCCAAGTGTTCAGACTTTACTTATTAGCAGGAGTCCTGATAAAGGATTGTTCCACTTGGTAAACAGTTATCTTGAACTTCATTTTCTTGGGGTGGGAGGGAGTAGGGACTGCATAATTTTATGAGGACTGGAAATAAAGAGTTTCTTATGGAGAATGCTTTTTATTTTCTTTTTAATTGTTTCAGTTTGACACGTTTCCTGTTTATCATCTAGTTCTCATCTTGTTTATATTTCCAAAAGAGCAGTGGTCTCCATACACTTGTCTCCAGAGTCAGGGCTCAGTCACAGTGACTGATGTAGCAGTGCTGGGGAGATGGGGGTGAAGGGATTAAGAAGGACCTCAAATGACTGGGCTCTTTGGAATCACTGCTCCCAAGCTCTCTCTGCTGCCCTCCTGCCTCCTCATGTGTTGGATTAGATTTATAACAGCTGCTGTGGACATGGTTGCCTAAATCTGTGGAATGTTTTGCTAAATGCTGCTGGTGAAATAGTCCACATTAAGCCTGTAACTCCTGTTTTCTTATTTTTAACCAGTCCTTTATTAGTCTTTAACTCACTTGATCACTTTATGATTTTACACTTGACATCCTATAGATTCATTAAGATCTTTTAGTCCAAGCACCAGGGCTCTGTTTAACATTATGATTAGCCAAGCTGTTATTCTGTTTGAGCTAAGTGTTGACAGTGTATTTGATTGGAGCCCTGTAATTGTTATTTTAAAATCAGAGTAATGGATTATGATCTCAGAATAAGAACATGATCCAAAAGAATAATAATAATTAGAACAGAAACCACTTAGAAGAAAATAAATGTCCCATCACATAACCACAGGGCCCCATGTGCCAGGCCCACCTACCTTTGCAGTCTTGCCCTCCCTGCGGACCTCCCATTACTTGAAGCATCCACTTCTTTCCTATCTTGGGAATTGCATATGCATTTGTTCTCTTTACCTGGGGAGCTCCTTTACTCATGTATCTCTTGGTTAGCTCCTTTGAGTCTCAATCACAGTCTCTTTTCCTTAGGGTAACCGTCCATGGACTCAACAATGTCTAAATTCATCTCCTCCCACCCCCAACACCTGTTCACATCATCATCTCTCACAGCATGCTATTTGTTTCCTTCAACATTAGAAACCATAATTTGTGTCCCCTTGGCACTTGTCTTTCTTGCCCTCTGGACTCTAAACTCCGTGAAGCTGCAGACCTGTCCCATTCAGCATTGAAGCCCCACTATCATCCTGACACCTAAAACTCAATTCATATTTGTAGTTGAATGAACAGAATATTCTGAGGTCCTGGCTTTTTTCTGAGTCCACACAAGATAATTTGTTCTTAGTAATAAATCTGTTCTGACAACATTTGCTTTTCAGTAGTTGAATATAACCAAGTTGTGCTGATTTTTCTCAGGCATATGAAGGATCAGAATAAGAAGGTAGCCAATCTCAAACACAATCAACAGCTGGAAAAGAAGAAGAATGCCCAGTTATTGGAAGAAGTTCGCAGGCGAGAAGATAGCATGGCTGACAACTCACAGCATTTGCAGGTAAGCTTGGGTTTATGTTCTTAATCCCTAAATAATTGGAGACTAACTGACTCTGGAATGTAGCCATTGCTACAGGAAAATATGCAGAGAAATGGTAAACTTGCCTTTGCTCTGAGATCAGAGTTATCAGTATACTCCCAGGGACCTGAGAGGTCTTTCCATGTATGAAGCATGATTTTCAAAATGGTGCCCAAGAAAGCAGCTTATGATGGAGTTTAGAAATGCTATGCAGAGTCTGATGGTTCCTGTACCTCTCCTTAAAAGGTAAGAGCTACTTTTTTATATTTGGCAAGAATCTTAAAACATAGAAATGGCTTCCTTTTTTTAAATTTATGTTTAAGTTGTTTGGGGTTAGTAGAAGGGAAACGTATGTGCATTATCATGGAGGTGTTTGAGAAAGGATGCATTCCTCTGATCTCAGACAGTTTACAAAACTGGTTTTATTTTGCTCAAAACTCTGAGGCTCTGAGATAGATCATTAGTCTGTTTTCTCCATGAATATAGTTATCTCTCAGTGACATCCCTGTCTCAGAAACCAACCGACTGACTGAAAACAACAATTTTTCCTCATTAACCATCCTTACTTTTGGCAAAGGAGTTCTTCCCATATGCTCAATAAGACATTCAAGCTAACACAGGGCATTTGCTTTGAAGTTCCTTTATTTATTCCAGTGTGCCTTTAAACAGAGCAGTTCGAGTTCGACTTGGCTGCTGTTCATGTTAAATTTTGCTTATTAATTAGTGTCTTTCTTCAGTTATATATTAGGTTTCCTCCTTGGAGATAGAAGAAGTTATATAATTTCAATATGTACTCATAGTTCATCTTTTTAATTGACCAAAAGAGAAATAAATAATTATTCCAGAGTAGGAAATACAAGGAAACAAGTGGCAGATGGAGGTTATTTAGTCAACATTAATTTATTTTTTCTCTGTGTCCTGGTCATGGCATAATGGTGTCATATAAGCTCCCTTTGCATGTGTGTTTGAATTGGAGTTTTTACACAATAGCACAATACTAGGATCAGATCCTCTATTGAGTGCCCGGGTCACCCTAGCATGGATCATGTTCACTTGAGGTCACAGCTTCTTCAATGCTCTTGACAAATCAAGAGTTGGGTTTTGGGTCTTAGTTTCCCAATCTCTGATAAGAGATATTAAATTGGAGCTTAAAAATTGAGATAATAATAACTAAAATTTGTAGAATATTTTCCTGCTTTTTTCAAGCATGTTTTCATTTATAACAATGTTGGAGATTTTGCATGTGGTAAAACTAGTGTCCCAGAAAAGTTTTGAAGTGACATCCTAGTAAAGGGTGAAGGTAGACCTGACTCCAGGCTTTCCTGCTTTCCAAAAACAAATGCAGAGAAAAAAGTGACAGTGGTAGGTACCATTTTTGAAATATGCTGGACACTATGCTAGGTACTGTATAGTAGCTGTTATCCCATTTCAGTTTTATGTCAGTCAGGACTCCTGAGTGCAAACGACAGGAACAAAACACAATCTGTATTAAGAAAGAGAAAAAAAAATCCATTAATTCACTGCAAAATCCAGGGAAAGATTTTCATCTTGACTGAATTCAGATTTCCAAACAGTGACATCAATAATATGTTTCCTTCCTACTTGGAGGATGATTTGATCTTTATTGCCTGGGATCCTCAGGAAATCTTTCCACAAATAATGCCCAACACCAGCCAGCCTACCACCGAAGAATGTAATCATTCCAGGACAAAGGAAAGTAGCTCTAGTAGTTCTAACAAGCTTTTGAGATTAGGACATATAAATTGACAGCTCAGGTTCAGGCCATGTGATCATGAGGAGCCTAAGGGGAAGGGGTCAGCTTCATCTAAATCCTATGTGCTAAGAGTGGAGACAGATGACCTCCCACAGAGAAAAATAAGTCCTGGTATCTGAAAGGGTTCTGTGCAGATAAAACTACAGAGGTCCACTGCAGCCATTATATGGTAGATGAACAATTATTATCCCATTTGGTATATTAGAAGAAGGAGACCATGAGAGATAAAATAACTTTCAAAATTATTTATCTAATAAGTGGCAGGCCCAGGACTTAAACCTGTATGTGACTATCATTAGATGATGAGTTTTCTGAAGAATTAGGAAGGCAGGAAAACTGAGTCTTCATGGATCAGGTGGAATTTGAGCCATATGAGTTTGAGATGGGAGAGACAAGTGGTAGGGAAGGCCCTCCAGGAAAGAGAACCATCGGAAAAGGTACAGAAGTTGATAGAGCATGGTATAATCCGGGCACAAAATATCATGAATCAAGTGATTGGGGTGCAGTTTTCAGTTAGGTAAGCATTGTCCTTATCTTTGTTTAACTAACTCTGGAACTAAAATGCCTGAGTTTCACTCCAAGCTTTAGAATTCACTGAGTGTCCTTAGGAATGTCACTAAACCTCCCAACGTCTCAGTTTCCCCATTTGTAGAACAGGAATAATAATTACATCTATTGCAGAGTTGTTCTGAGGGCTACAAATTAAATGTATATGAGGAATTTAGAATTATACTTGGCATAGGCTATGCTCAGAATAAGTATTGATGATCATTCTTATAATCACAGGGAAAGGTGAAAGAAACATTTAAACAGAGTTGTCTAGTACATGCAGGATATTTACATAGTTATACTTGGGTAGGCATTAAGCATCAAACTCTTTGTCTTTTCTATATATAGTAATTTTTTCTCTTCTAAGGACCATCTAGTTATGGAAATTAATGTCTTGTTTTGGCCCGTGAACTTTCACATAGCAATATTTTCATAAGGAGCCTTGATAACTACCTCGTAGACCTATTCATAAAAGATAGCATGGTCTGGAATTGCTTAGTTGCATTCCTGACCACCCCAAACAAAGGATAACATTTGAAATGCAATAAAAAGTAATCACGATTAATTTTGATGAAAATGTCTCTGGTTAAGGTTAATAGAGACTGAACCTCCCACTTGAATGGATTCTTAAGCAGATGTGCTCAGATGCAGTAATTATTACCTTCTGAGAACTGAACTTTCTGGAGGCCCTTGGCTTTTAATATTACTGTTGTTTTAAGTACTTCCTGTTTATAAGTTTGCCTGTTAATCCCTTTAAGTTTCAGTCTACTAGGATTTAGTCTGGTTAGTTGTTTGGCTGGTGGTTACACGTTTGGCACCTGCTAAATTTGATTTATTCATCACTGGTGATTTGTAATGATCAGATACCCTAAATTTATGATTTCAACCAACCAAATGGTATTATAACTATAAAAATATCAGGAAAAGTATTGCCTACAAAAATAATAGCTATTGGATTAGGCTTCAAAGGAGAGCTAAAAGAGATTCAACTAGTTGGCATGGAAATTGGGAACAAGTTGAATGATAGAGTGACCATGCTATTTATTGTTTCAAGTAGAACATGATGGCAGTAGGAAGAAACTGGGCCAGCTCTGTCAGCCCTAGATAGATAGTCATGATATGAAACATTTTGCAAATCCTACTTTATTTCTTTCTTAAGTTTACAGTTTTATGGCAGGAGTTGCAAACTCAAATACCTTAAACGTCTACATTGTTAACATAAGAAACGTGAAAAAAATAATATCTGATTCCTTCAGCCATTTTTTTTTTTTTTTTTTTACTTTTGGTAGAAACATATCAGTTAGTAATTCCATCACAGTGCTATGTAACCATCACTCCAAAACTACTTTACAACCAACTCAGTGGTAGTAACTTATTCCACCAGATTTGCAGGTTGACCAAGCAGCTCAATTTCTGGAGGGTGGCCTTGTTGGGCACTTCTGCTACTCAATGCACATCCATGGGAAGTTAGGGCAGCTCTGTTTCACATATGTTCGTTCATTCTATAACTCAAGCTGAGGAAGCATCAGTGACCCAGGAAAGTTCTAATGATAGTAGCAGAGTAAAACATGCAGAGTATCAGAAGGCCTAGTCTTGAATTGACACTGTGATTTCTACCCCATTTCATTGGCTGAGCCAAGTTTGGAAAGTTCGCTCTACAGGCAGAGAACACTGTAAAGGGATAGATACAAGGATGGGTAAAAAAATTGAGACCAATCATTCAATCTATCAAAAAAGACAAAGTTTGGGGAAATGTTTCTCTATTCCAGGAAAAGCAACAGAATAATCATAATGAAAAATTTCAGTTGTGGTTGGCCCTAGCAGGTAGGCATAATTGAGGGCAAATGGGGAATTAGGGAACTCAAAGAGTCCATGCTTCATCCAGGGTAGTAGGAACCACTAAGCTCTGGCTGCACTTTGCTGTAAAAGTGGACCTAGGGTTGTGGGACCTTCTGATTGTCCAAGATAAGTCATATAATGTGTACATTTATGTGGAATCTGATATTTGAGAAAGTTGGTTCAAAAATTTTTTAAACATTGCATGATTACAGTCAGCCACATATGCATATGAATTGCTTTGTTTTGTGGCCTGTTGCACAGCAGTCTGATCCCTCTGAATTCAGAAGGTATAAATAAGGAAATTAAGAATGCTCTTTAGCTAGTTCAACTTGACTAATTAAAGAATAGTGACAGGTTAGTATTTGTCCTGAGTCCTGTTTTTGTCAAAAAATACTTTGTGTTATTGCTTATCAGAGGCAATTACCCACAATCTGTAGGGATAGAGAGTGTTCTTGATTTTGTGTGTGTGTGTGTGTGTGTGTTTTTGTTTGTTTGTTTTTTTGACCCCCTGAGCATTGCAAAGAAAATAGAAAGGGAAGGATAAAGAGCTATGGAGTTGAAATGTTCAGAGTTCAAGTACTGGCCCTTGTTACTATTATTTGAGGGCCCTGAGTAAGGCAGAGAACCTCTCTGACCCTTACTTTCTTCATCTGTACATGGGATTATAATTTCTACCTCCCTGGATGAGTTTAATAAAATGAGGTTTGAGGAAAAAGCTGAGTACAGTCCCTGACCTGTGTGGAGTTCAGTTACTAGAGCTTTTTCCCAGAGAGACTGGTAATGAGCTTTTAACTACAGAAGACAGTGACCACTGGGAGTATCGCCCAGCAAACCCTTTGCAACTATTTTATACTGATGAGCAATACAGATATAGAGTACACTTCAGTCAATGAAAGTTTCCAATGAAGCATTAAAAACATTTGGGGCAATAAGGAGGAAAAATTAAAACATTCTTCAAGTTACTGTTGAGTTGTGTCTGAAAGGTGAATGTGAAAGATCGTGATTTTCTTGTATAATTCTGTAGAACTTTTCCCCAGGACACATATTATAGCGCGTGATATTTACGTCTGGCCTTGGGGCTTTGGGCTTCTGTGTATCCCGTCAGAGCCCATATGGAGATTTTTCAACAAGCTATCTTTCTGGAGATTCACACTAAATTGTCATTACCAGGATGGGATGCATTTTTTTTCCACCTCTAGCTATTTCTTGCTGAGCAAAGATGCCAATTTGAAATCCCAGTGGACATCCTTGTAGATTTTGGCTGCATTTTTCCCAATGCAGCTTATCGAGTTAATGAACTAACATTCTAAGAAATGCACAAGCCAATGTTTTATGCTCCTTTTCTGTTGTATGTCTGCAGAATTCTCTTCAATTTATTGCCTGAAAACTAAAGTCTGTTCTTGTGTGCTTCCGTTTCCAAATTATAGGTTCCCAGGGAACTGTAAAGTTTCTTCTCTGCCAGTGGTTAAACCCGAGTGTGATCAGTTTAAAAAGCAAATGAATGTTCTCATTTATTCTTGTTCTTTTAGTATAATCCTAAATAAATAAATAACTATATTTAAAAAGCTAGAAACAATTTTATTTTTTCAAAGTGTGTAACCCTGAATGTCCCTATCTTTTTGCTGGGACTTACTTTATTTCTCCAATTAGAGTTGAAATTGCAAACAGAGGAAGTGTAACAAACATCATAAACCTCAAAAATGCATAGCTTTCAGCAAAACATATAGCTTATTACAAGGTTCCCAAGGTTCGCTAAGTTGTTTCTTTGCAGAGTAACTTGTACATCTTAAACAGCACATTTAAAGCCTCATATCTATATGTTCATTTCTCCAAGACACTGAGTTAAGTTCATTTCTCTTTCAATTCCCCAAACTTAAAATTGTTACTATAACCATGATCTATGTTCATGTGTTATGGTACACTTACCTAAGTACTGCTATTAGGAGAAACCTGACCAGCAGAGTTCGGGGATTTATCATTGTCAAAATGTGTTTATTGAGTTCCTAGTTTTCCATGGCTGTAGGTAGGCATGGTGTGAGGTGATTTAGGGGAGTTCCATTTCAGTCATCGTTTTCAATGTATGTAAAGATGAGAAAGGTCATCTTAACACAGGTTGAAAAGAAAATCCACGTTTGTTCCAATTTTCCCAAGAACTTAACATCATGATATTTAATACTGCAAGATTTTTATTTGTTTATTTTGCAATTTTCTACCCTGCCATATAGAAATTGGGAAGTTCCATTTACGTTGTGGATAAACTCATCACATAGTTGAAATGTGAACTAAGCCTCATCCCACATTTCCTGCCTATGTTCCTGTTTTCAGATATAAAGAAATACCCAACTATTTGTGAATCTGCAGAGGACATGGAATGTTGACGAGTAGGACTGAGGTTTAGTACAGAAGTGTTTTCTTTCCTTAGGGATTTATTTTGACATTTGTTTTTCTTTCACACTATAATCCCCCACGAGCCAAAAATGACTTTTGTTATGGCAGGTCCCTCTGGGCAGTCTTGGAAAATCTTATTTGACAATCAGTTTCTGGTAGCCTTGAGTTGAAATCATTATTCTCTGTAGTAACTCATGGACTGTCAGGAGTGACAAGATATCCTATGTGGTGTATTTGGGAACTAACCGATTTTTAGAAACGTTCCAAGAAGTCAAGTGAAATTGTGTAAATAAAACTGTTGTACATGGAGTTTTTTAGTTTTTCTTCTTTGCTCCCAATAAAGTATGACTTGTTTTTCCAAATGTGCAGTAAATTGCATATTTCTTCTGAGAAATGTCTTCTGCTTTTTCCTGTGGATTTGTGACCTAATCCTCCACTTCATATAGCCCCTCTGTACAAACACAATATATTTCTATAGAAAAAAGAGGTTTACCCTTAATCGAGTGTTGCCTAATCTACCTACTAAATTACCCCCTGGAGATGGAGGAAGGTTCATTATTCTTTTCCGAAGGGTTTTTAGGTTTCACTCCATTAGTGGCTGTTTAGCATTCCCTGGCAAAATGAATGTTTGTTTGTCAAAGTCTGAAGATCCTGCAGAATGAAATGCAACATATCTGTCAAATGAAATCATTTTGATTATGGGTGTAGAGTCTGGAAAGATGAGATCTGAGGAGATGTTTAGAAAAAGGAATCCTGCTAGAATGATATGGTGATCTTTTCCTCATTTGAGGGTGGGCACTGAGGAAGATCAGATCATCTTTTAGATATTATCCAATTTGGTGCTTTTTAAAAGTCCCTGAAAGATAAATCAGGAAAGACATTGTTCATTCTCCTGTAATCACCAATAAAGACTAGAAGCAGATAGAGATCCTTTCCTAGAGAGGGTGAGTGATCAGCTCTGGGGTAAGAGGAGGGCCCACTGAGTCTTGCTGGCTTCTGTTTACTCCAAATTCTGACATCTGGGGTTTATCCCAAAATCTGGTCTCTGAGGTTTGGGCTATAACCATTTTTATGTTTATGAAAATCACTGCTGCAGCTGATTTTAGTTAATAAAGCAATAGCCCATTTCAGTCAGCCAAGTGTACTTTTCAAAGTGCTTTCACAGGTTGATCTTTATATTGGGTCCTACCATTAGCCATAAGGATTGCAGAATTATCTTTCTTCACTTTCTAGAAGAAGAAACTGAGACTCAGTTGCTCAGTGACTCATCTGAAATCATGGATCTCATTAGAAGCAAAGCTTTGAGAAGACAGCAGAGCCTATAAGTTCCCCCTCTGAAGGTCAAAGCAAGTCTCTGATCAGAGGCTGGAGAAATTCTTCCTCAGTCAAAGGATTCTGAACCAAAAGCCACTGAGAAATGAGAACTTTCTAGTGTGTACTTTAGAGTGTCTCAATGTTTCTCTATTCTATTTGCATCCACAGAATGTGCAGAATGATTTGCCGAGTAAGTATGATGATGGCATTACTGAAGAATCCACAATTTAAACTCAGGGTAACTAACTGAAAGGGGAAAAAAAAAATCTGACAGCACACATTATTTTTTTCAAGGTAGAACTTGTAATAACTCACACATGGAGGACTCATGTAATCCCCAGGGGGCGATCTTGTTCTACTGCATCGCAAGAGTCAGTCCAGTTAAACCTACTCTCCGCTACCAGGGTCATAACTATAGACCTACCCTGGGATATCCCTACCAGAGGTTAGTCAGAGGGGGACTTGCAAATCACAGTGCATGTCACTCTGATATCACTAGCCTCTTTCTAATAATTGCTGATATTTCAGCACATCACTACCTAAGGAAGAGACCTGGGCATGGTTAATTTTTAAAAATGTTAACTTTGACTTATGGCTTGTCCAAGGCATTGCTAAGTTGTATATTCAAACACTCCAGATTAAGGAAATGACAATCAATGCCATGGGCAATGATTTAAATGGAAACCTTGCAAAAGGAAAATACAACTATAAAATCTGTTTCTATTCACTTAATAGTCTCTCCTGTAATACACGTTTGGGAAGTTGGTAACTTGAATTTATGACACTTTTAATTTCTTCTCTGCTGTTACACTTTCCCTCCACATCTTTATTATTTATGTTGCCTGGAAAAATCTCTGCAAGGTTAAGCAATCATAAGTTTTTCTTACTATAGAAAGGACCTTAGACTTTATAAAATACAAGCTCCTTGTTTTGCTGATGAGGGAAATAGGACCCAGCAAAAGCAAATGACCTTACTAAGATCCTAGAGGAAGCTACTGGCAGAGGGGGAGATCAGATCCTAAGCCTTCTGCATCCTTGTCCAGTGCCATTTCTGTGGTTCACTTTTTCCATAGGTTTTGTCTTCTCTCAGTAGAATTTGAACAGTTTAAATGCTTGAGCCCATAGGTCAGGCCTATGACCCCCCAGCATTGGATATCACTGTGACTATCTGAGATCACATGGAATTACCCCTCACAATAAATTAAACTTTGTATTTTATAAATAGATATCTGTCATTTCCTTATATCTTTAAAACTAGAGTACCTAAAGAAGTAGTAACTTGGTGGAGGAGAAAATTACCGTGAGACCAGATTTACAGAATTTAGAGCTCTTTAAATGACAAATAAAATTGGTTTTGGTTATTTTTATCTTTGACACTTTTCCTCATCCATAAAGGGATGTTAGCCATAAAGAAATTCAGGAAGTTTCTTATTATGGAAAACAAGTGTGGATTACTTGGAAAATTCAATAAAAAGAATGATACCTCCTGCTTTTTATTGAGCAATGAATTAGGCCAAGGATAATGTCTTTGGTTGAGTTCTCTGGGAAATTGAGACTGAGATTAACATGTAAGGAAGTTTATTGGGGTACTCTAAGGAAGGGAGGAAAACCTGACCGGGAATAGTGAGAAGTCAAACTGTGATGTTGTAGCAAAGGCCTCAGCAGTTCCTCAGTTGCTCTATAGCTGGGAATAGCCATTAGGAGGGAATTGACTCTAATTGAGGCCAGAGGGTGGCCTTGGTTTTCCTTCATCAATAAGCCAGTGGATGTGAGCAGCCCCTGGGGAGGGGTGTAGTCTTTGGACAAGGCAGCCCTCAGGAAAGGCACATCCATGGCCACTGGGAAATGAGTTCCTTAGTTCTCAAATGAGAATCTGGGCAGCATACCACTGAGTCTACAGCAGTCACTAACATGCATGTGCTCTCTCCTGTTTGACATCCATGATGAGTACATACAGCTAATCTTGCCTACGCAGCTTCAGAATTCTTTTCAATATCAGCAGCCATTAAATGTCAATTCTGGTTGGCCAAGTGACTGTGTACACATATTAACTTTTAAAATCTTATTTCCAAACTAATGAAGGTGCCTCTATCTCATTTTACAGATGAGAAAATCAAGACTTGGTAATACTAGCTGAAAGAGCTGGTGTTCTTTCTCAAGTTTGTTTGCAAACTAGCCCCTTCTCTCCCTCTCCTTCTCCCTCTCCTACATGGAACTGTTTCTTTACACTGGCCATAGTAACCGTAGCAAAAGTAAAAATGACCATTAGGCTGCACCAAAAACAGATATGTTAGGTGGCGTAAACTCATAAACTTGGGTAAGAAGGCTTTGCCTGTACTTCCTGGGGAAGGGATAAGCTTTCCTTTAACTAATGATATAGACTTTAATGTTTCCTAGATGTATGTAAGGTTCTGCCTGCAGTTCAGCAAACTGTCCCACTGAGGTTTTTTCAGGACCTTTTGTGCCCAGACACTGTGTTACTTGCTGAGATTTAACAACAGGTAAAACAAGATTCTTTACACTGAAAAGTCTCAAAGTCTTTTCTTCTAACTTAAGGGTTCTTTCCCTGAGCCTCTGAGATGTTTATTTGTAGTGGCTTCTGAATGTGAACTGCAAATAGTTCACTGGGCTGTGACCTGCCTTAGGACAGGAGATCATTTCAAAGAGATAGCAAGGGTCATGTTTGCAGCAGGAGCTTGAACTTGACCTGTAGTTCTGCAGAGAGCTGCAAACCTTTGAGTGCCGAGGGATGAGAGCAGCAAGTAGGTAGTCAGGGTCTGGGTTCTAGTCTAGGCTCAACCACTAATAAGCTGTGTGATTTTAAGCAAGTGATTTTTTTTTTTTTGAACCACAGTTTCTTGTCCATAAAAGGAAAGGCTTATAGTGGGGGAAGGCCCCTTCCAACTCTGAAATCCTGGGGTTTGGGGATTAATGAAACATGTATATATATGGTGATTTAAAAACATCTTCAAAGAGTGTGGCTCATGAACCAAATGGAGATGCTCCAGTCAAAATAGTGTCTTTACGCAAGGATCAGGAATGTCCTCCAGTTGGGAATCTGGGGAAGTGAGGAAATTGGTGTTGTTGAATCATCCTGGTAATATAATATCTGGCCTTAAGTATAAATTACTCTTAAGAATGCTTTTGTTTTCCTAGTGAATTGAAGTACAGAGTCTGTAACTTTGAGGAGGCTTTGGTAGAGGCCATTAATGTACTGTTTTCTTTCTTTAGAGCAATCTGTTAACATAATACATCCACTAATTGTTACTGTTTTGGGATAAGATAGATTAGAACTATGACAGTCTGGACACAAGATACACAATGCAGGGACTTCTCAGAATTGAGCCACCAAGGTTACTGACTTATTTTTCAAGGACAGGAGCTGTGTGGCTTTTAAATGTAATTATTTGTGAAGGGCACTATTATTTTGATAACCCACCATATCAATATGACTATTTTTCCCCAAATGGTGTGGGTCATAGTGAGCTGTGGGAAAATAGAAAATAGACTACTTAGACAAATACAAGTTTGATATTATCTAGGTTTGCATTTCCCAAAACATGTTTGTCAAAGTGATAGTTTATGAGATATAATACTTTAAGAAAGAAACATTTCATTTATCAAATGCTTTTGGAAAACAATACACACTCTTGCCTTCACTTGGAAAGCAGTTGTATATTAACATATTGAAGGCTCTGAGAAGTCCCGCAGCTATGAGAAGTGTTTAATGTTCTTTAATCCAAACTTTCCTTAAATCACTTGACAAAAGAAGTCTTTTGTTTCTTCTCCCGAACATCTATTAACATTGCAAAGAATTTAGTATTGTATGGAATGTTGATAAATGCTGATCTAAGCAACCACAGTGCTGAGACTGTGATATATAACTAGTTCTTTGATTATAGTTTTAGGCTGGACAGACCCTGCAGGGAAACTATATTAAGCAGAATATTGTCTTTGCTGAATCAGAATTCACCCAGATTATTCTTGCTAGGTGATTCAAAAATAGTTCTGGTAGAATGATTGACCAAGAAAATTTTACTTTTGATATAATTTTTAAAATTTGCACCTCATTAATAAAGCTACTGAAAAATGTCTATAACAGGCTTAGGAATATTTTCTTCTGTGATTTCTTCAAAATCCACATTGATTTTTAGATATAATCTTACATTAGGCTATGCCCCAAATCCAAATTTGATGAAGATTGTTTTGGAAGAAGATGTGGAAATTATCCCAGCTTTAAAATATAAAATTACATTTTTTAAGGTTTCCATTGTTAATTCTCATTTGGATGCAGTTTTACTTGCTTTCTGCTAAGGCAGTTCATTGGCAGTGTGGAATATAGTGCTTAGGTTCCAGTTGGGCTGTCAAAGTCAATTATACGGGTCGAAAATGAAGCACAGAATGTTGCTATGTCATTACCAGCAAAGTTGTTTTTATTTTGGTTGTACTTTCTTGGCTGTGAAAAGATCCTTATGATAAATTAGAAAGCCACAAATTTGAAAATGGTGATAGTTAAACAATATAACCTTGAATGCATGTCTCCTAGATGCCTGAACTTGCTCATAAATGGGCCTGTCATTTCTGAATGAACTGCACCTCTCTTATCCTGGCTTAATGATGATTTTACCCTTTTACTCATCTTTCAAGGTTATTTTTCTCCATACTCTGAATGGGGGATTAAGGTCACACTCAACTGTGGGTTTGATTTGCCTGAATGAAGTTTCACTTCACCAGAATCTCATGTGCATTACAGTCCAATGTTGGAGACCAGAGTAGGAGTCAGAATTGTGTCTTTAGGGGAGATATGTACTCAGTAGGAGGAGGATCATCTCTTTAGTTTTAACAGAATCCATGTTGTTTTTCATTTTCAAAGCTTATTTTTTCCCTGTACAATCTTAAGTCTGTATCTTTATATTTTAATTTAATGAAATGAAAGTTTCATTCCACAGCTTTTGTTTCAGTCTCTGCACTAACCCTGAGACCAGGTTCTTGTGTCTCTCTCACCCTGTGTAATGGAGAGACAGACCATTAAGTCACACTCATGATAAAGACATGCCAGGAGATGGGGGAGTAAAGGCCAAAGGGATTCTATTTTATCTATCAGACTAAGTAGCAGTGCAAGTGAACATTGTAAACAAAAGTGGCCTTGAATTTGTCCACCAGGTCAGCTCCTGTAGCTTTTTTGGGGCTCCCTTCAAATGTTTTTTTGCCAAGGGGTGGGCCTCTTCCCCTGGTTCTGATGGCTGCTCCTTTCCATCATTTATGAGTCAATAAATATTGATACCCCAACATATACCTCCTGAAGATAAAGCCATCTACCTTTTCTCAAATAGAAAATTAATTTTAAAAAAATGTGAATATTAAACTTAAAAAGATATAGATAAAATAGTCAACTCTATACTTCAGATATTTGTGTAAACTTTGAAATCACTTGTTACACAAAATGTGCCTTTCAGAACCCCTGTATGTCATGGAACAGTGTCATTTGATCAGGGTCTCCACAAGCCTCTTCTACCTAAGGGTCCATGACCCCTGTGGAGGTGCTCATGAACCCACTTGCTGGAGTGCTACAAAGCCACAGTCAGCCATTCACATATTAGCAGGGCTCATTTTATAGTTTCCTAGTAGGTGTGAGTATTTTTATCTCTTTGCCAGGGAAAGGTGTAAGGTTTGCTTTCATTCCACTGGTTTAGATCATAAGCTCCCACATGGACTTTTCTTGTTGCCTGTTACAAGCTGTGTGTTATGCCATGAGGTTGTTAAGGTTCTAGATCACGATAGTATCTACCTCCTAGTATAGGTAGATACTTATGTGATCTTTTAGGAAGCAGTGCCCAGCATAGTGTAAGTGGTGGCTGTTGCTGTAAGGATGCTGGTGTGGGTGTCAATGATGTTCTGTGTCTTCACATTCACACTTGTGAGGGCTCCATACAGAAACCTTGTTACGCCCTGACCAGTTGGTTCCAGGTATCTTTGGGACCACTTTCCTTCTGTTCTCTCATTATAACTCCTCCAGCACACCAGTCTCCATCCTTCCCTGTCCCTGGGTCTTGGAACATGTTGTGCCTTTGAGTAGAAGGTTCTTTGTTTACATATGCTTGTGACTTCCTCCTTCCCTAATGCAGGTCTCTGCTCACATGCCATCTGTTCAGAGAAGCTTTCTTTGAATGCTCTTTCTAATCAGTTATTCTTATAATTCTTATGTTCTTGCCTTTATCTTTTTTCATGATGAATATCACGTCCTAAAATTATAATAAGATATAGTTATTTTTGCACTTGTTTATTAGCCATCTTTCCCATGAGCACATGCATGGGGGCACCACTGCCAATCATCCTTCCTCCTAGAAGTCAGGACTCTGACTTATGTATTCAGACCAGGATTAGCATTCAGAAGGTATATTTTTGACTAACATAATAAATTAATTATTACAAGTTGAACACATTAATGGCAAATGATCAGACAGGCTAGCCAGAAGTGAAGGATGTACCGTCTAGACTTTAAACACAAACCTTGTTTGAACAGGAATTTGCTTTAAGAGACATTCTTATTGGCACTTGAAGAAGTCTGTCTGTGGAGCTCAGGCCTGGTTTTATCTCTTTTCACATTTAAGCTGCAGAGGGCACCATCCTCATTGGAAGTTGCTCAGAGTGGCTGTGGAGAGAAAGGGAAAGGCAACGTAACAGGAGATCAGAAGAAACCAAATTCTCACCCTGCCCTCTGAGCAGCTTCCTTTTATGTCAGACACCTATGTCAACATTTAAGACACAGTCAGTCTGCAGATAGAAACACCTAAAGAAAGGTGGCAAAATGAGAAGACAGGTTCTTAGAACAGCCTTTTCGATTTTAGTTCTCCAGTGAAGCTGAACTTCTTTTGAGCATTTAGGTCTTTGACAGGTAGCTATAAGGTGAGGAAAGAATTTCTTAGTAGCTAAGAGTTTGTCCATTGTATAATTGATTGATGGACTCAGCACAGAGTCATTTAGAAAATGTTCCCTCATGGTGAAGGGAATGCTGAGCCTGTCCAAGCACTGTGATAGCATCATGCCCCCAGCTTTTTCCTTTTTGTGAACCCAGGGGTGCTTAACCACTGAGCCACATCCCCAGCCCTTTTTCATGTTTTATCTAGAGACAGGGTCTCACTGAGTTGCTTAGGGTCTCTCTAAGTTGTTGAGTCTGACTTTGAACTCATAGTCCTCTTGCCTTACTCTCCCAAGCTGCCCGGATTATAGGGATGCGCTACCTCGCCTGGTGCCCCTATCTTTTTGGACACTCACATTTCCAAATGAATGTTTTTCTTCAGCTGCCAATTGGTGGAACAAGTATTCATTTCCTACTATGGCAGCTGTTACTCACAGGTTTTCTGTACCTCCTCTGGCCACCTTGAAAGCCACAGAAAAGGCTTTCTATTTGGTAATCACAAATTTTTCTTCCCTAAAAGAAGCACTTCCTATTTTGATCAGCAGCCATATTCCCCAGACTTAGTTCTATAAAACACGTAGCAACAAGGTTATACTGCTGGAATGGTACTTTGTCACAAAAATGTGCAAGGCTTTGGAGATGGTTCCAAAGACAGGGTTTCCAAAATATCAGGGAGTTAGTATTGCATCTTTGGAGTAGGTAGCAGCCTTCAAGGTGACTAAATGATGACTGTGGAGATGAGGATATTCTGGCATATTTTGTAACCTTCCCTCCCTCCCCTGCTCCAGACCACATGATTTTATTTTGAAATGAAGAGAACTAGTTTTTAAGCATCATATAAATAATATACTGATTGGGTTTCCAAGTTTTCAGATGCCTGCTTCTATACTGTGAAAAATCCAGTCATTTATAACCACACAAGAGTCTTATGTTGCCAAAATTATGTCAACATCATAGGTGATGTTGACTCCATGGAGGCTTAACTTATCCAGAAATTCCCTGAGTTCTTTCCAATTTTCTTTCTTTGTCTAGATCTGGTTTTTGTTCCTTTCCCATTTCCCATTTCAGAGGGGGAGGTCATCCCTTTTCATTCTGTAATCTAGAGTTAAACAGACCAGGAGTCCATTGCGGCTTCTACCACTTCACAGCTGTGTGATTCTGAGATTGCTTCTTCTTTCTTTGCCTCAGTTTTCTCATCTTTAAAACAGGGATAAGAAGACTAGCTGCCTGTTTGGTTCACATGAATCAATAGCATCTCAATGTAAAGTCATTACCACAGTTTGGAAATGGGGATGTGCTCAGACTCATTATAAATATCATTAGAGGTATCCAAATAATCAGTTATGTTTTGATACATTTTGTTGGAGCCATTGCTAATTTTAGACCCTCAGTTAAACTCTTAATTCTTAGGGTTATACAGTGTTAAAAGATCTGCCTTCCTATTCTGGTGGTTTAGCATTGATTGAGAGAAAAATCTAAGATTTGTGTCTTCATATACTTTTTCCCAGCATCATAAATTTTTAAAACTTTTCTTAAGGTTTGGCAGGAAGCCATACCTACATTGTTTGCGCACACATGCACATATGGTATATATGTATGCACATAGATATATACACATATATGAGTATCTTTTCTCAAGTGGTTTTGTTTTCTTGCCTTGAAACATCATAGCCTCTTTAATTTCACTTGCCGACATGAGATGGCTATGTTTTCCACCTCTAAATTAAACACCCAAAGAATTTGACACTTAGGCACTAAAGTGGTAGCCTTTAAACAGCCATTGACTTCACATAGACAGATACTTGAGACAGAAAACCCTTTCTTCTTTGTGCTCACTTGGTGTCTGGCTTCACCTGGTTGGGTGAAGTGAACTGTGGGTAGGTTGAGCTAAATATGGCTTTGCATGCCCATGTGCTAGGGCAGGCAAGGGATTCCCGTAAATTGAGAGACTGGACACAGTCTCCAGGCTGGAGGCTGTGGGAGTGGAGAGACTGAGGAGGAAATGGCATGGCTCCTGTGGCCACGCGGTTTGCTTGCAGTTCACTTGGGCCACAGAGGACCCTCCAAATGACTTTGCTACTTGACTAATTTGATTGATGTTATGGGTCATAGGGGGGCGGGTAGTAATCCCTGAAGAGTATTTATAACGCCCTGTTCACACAAGCTGCAGAGACAACCACAAAACCAAGCTAAACACAAATGTCAACTATGAAATAAATTTTAAAAATGCTGTGTATATTTCCCTGTTGGCCTAAGTGCATACAACTATTGTCTTTCTTTCTTCTCAAGGCAGAAGGATTTTGTTTGTTATCTCCATTGTTGTTTATGGTTTACAATGAAAACTTGACCTAACCAAAATCCACATAAAGCTGTGTTGCTGAGATATGGAAATAGTTTTCCTTGGCCTCATTTCTGCATGGAGGGCAGGCTTTTCTCCTTCCCAGCTTGCAGGTTAGCGTTTGAGATCAGGCACCATTACTTTCTTTATTCTCTTAGTAATTAACATGAAATTTTTTCCTGGCCAAACCCAAGTATTAATTGCTTGCTTTTTTCATGGTTCCTTGTTGAAAGATATTTGAAGATAGGGCTGGGAGTATAGCTCAGTGATAGCCTGTGTAGGTCCTGGGTCTGATCCCCACCATGGACGTGGAGGTAGAAAAATAAATAAATAAGCAAGGTGTGTGTGTATTTTTATGTGCACATATGTATATAATAGATTGCCTTGATCCTGTTGGGTATTTATTGAAAAAAAAAATCCAGGATAGCTCAATCATCAGGGTTATTTGTTACTTTTGAAAGATTTTACCACATTTAAAGCAGGAATGAAGAAATCTATCAAACAGTTGCTTTTCTGAATGCTGAGTGTGCTGGGGAATGTAATTTGGGGAGTAACAGAAGGGAAAAGAAGGCTAATTGTGAAACAAGAGCTGAAGAAGCAGCAGGAGTCAGCCCTACAGGTAGCGGGGAAAGCATTCCAGGTTGAGGAAATAGTACATACAAAGGTTCAGAGGTGAGGATAAGTTTGGCATAAGGAAGTGATAGCAGTATCCACCGTGGAGAATTACTAAGATAAATAATGTCTGTTTCTTGGGGTTGGTGTACAGATTAAGTCTGATGAATTGCATTAAATATTTAGCCACTGGCATACAGAATATCAGATGTCACAATAACAGCATCATTATTGTCTTTATCTGCTTTACAGTTCTCTGAACATTGTAACTCTTAAAAATACTTTAACAGACTGAAAAGAAGGGCATTATGTTTTAGGAGATGACTCAGGCCTTTTTGTCCTTAAGTTGCCCATTACTCACAGTTTTCTCTGGCTTAGCTATCCTAAGATATACTCTCTGTCCTCAAGCAGATCTGCTGTGATTCATGCCTAGGGGCAAGCAAATGGAAGTTGGATAGGAAATATTTAATGAAGTGATTAGAACTTGCAGAAACATCAGAGACTTGTTAGTTTATTTTCAGAACTAATTTTATAGAAATCCAGTTGATTATTATTCCCTAGTCTTATGGTAGAGTCCAAGTGAATGAGAAATTTTAATAAGAGCAACATTTTTATAATTATGACAAATTTAGAAAATGACCCCCAAAGGTACAGATAATGATTTTATGAGGAGAACACTTTTGGGCCACCACTCAGGAAGGGCCTGGAACTTCCTAGTTGGCCCACAAAACTTCCACAAGGTCTTATACACACCAACCCACTTCTTACCCCAAGAATGACCACTATCCTGGTATTTATGATAATCATTACCTTACTTTATTTGTAGTTGTTATTATTCAGTTGTGGACCCCTAAATATTATAGCTTAGCTTTGTACACTCTTTTGTTTTTCTGTTTGAAATTTTCATATTAGAGGGACACAAATGAAATGAAAGTGTAGAGAAGATCAAAAGTCAGTGGGAAAAAAATTGTGTAGAACTTGAACTCAACCAATGTTAGTGGCAAGAGGGAGCTTCTCAAAGAAATTGAGGGGAGGGAGGTACCTGAGAAGGGCATGGTAGCTCAGAGTCTCTTCCTCTAGAACATCTCAGAGCAGGGAGTTTTGGGGTATGGTAAATTGCCTGTATAAGCTAGTCTGGAGCTTCTCCTTTGGAGGAACCACAGCCAGTCCCCCAGGGCCTTTGGCTCAGGCAAGGGAGCTCAGCAATTAGCAGATAGAAATAATGAGAGAGAATTGAATGGTGCCTCCCTTGGCTAGCTAAGGAAGAGGGATCCCCACTGGGGAGGGGAGAAGTTAACTTTCCATGACAGAAAGCAATGGATGGTGGGGTGGGGAGGATTATTCCCTAGGGTTCATGAAGAAAGAAAAGGAAGTGGATGGGACAAAGCCTAGTTCTAAGAAGTTACTTTGAGAATCTATTTAATTTTAAAACCTCTCTACTATGTGCTATTTATAAAAACCATGATCTGCCTCTTTATTGCTATTAACATAAAATTAGAGACAAATCTAAATGGGGTTTTTGATTCTCCAGGAACCAGCATGCTCTGGGGAATAGTTTAGGAATATGGCCCTTCAGGGCCTGGTGGGAGAATTACTAGTAAGTGGGAAAACTTAAAACAAGACAAGTTCCCAAATGATCTGATAGCAAAGAAATGATGGACAGGGATCCAACTTAGAACTAAGTATCCTCCATTTCCAAGGAGGTCTTAGAGGATATGAATCTTAATTTTGACATTGCTAGTAACTAACTACATAAAGTTTTAAATATAAAAGTATTGGGAATTCCTTAGAGGCAGATACTTGAAAAATGTTTATTGAGATTCTACTGAGTAGAAACCCTGTACGTGGCATTGGACATACAGACGTCTACAAGATTACATGACCCCATCCTTCCAGCCAAGCCATGGAGCTTGACATGAGGCAGGTAAATAATGATAACTTTTTTAAGTGCTTCAGAGAAGTATACTGAAGGACTCCCCACAGGCCGCCTAGCTGGAAGGGACCTTCATGTTCTAGTCCAGCCTCCCCATGTTTCAGATGTTGAGACAGAATGTGATGGACTAAAGGAGGAACACACATTCCAGAGGATGAGTTATCCAGTAATAGAGCCAAGACAGCCTGAATCTTACACAGGTTAACCATCTTGTAGTCCATGGACCATGAATGTGCTCCACAGTGTGAACCTGGAAGCTCGAGAGTGTTTTGTGAATATGATCTATTGCAGTTCCAGATAGAGGATATAAAAGTCCTATGTGTCTTCCAGGTTGTAATGCTTTTGCTCCTCTAGTTTTTGACAGTGTTCTGTTAGGGCAGCAGTTGGAATGTAGACATGAGTATCCCGGTTCTTGCTTTGCACTTAAGCCCAGTTTGTAATTCTTGAATTACCTTCAGGGAACAGAGTTTGCCAAGTCCTTGGGCAAAAATTGTGGTTTCATATGTATCTGCCTCTTAGGATCTATTTTTCCTATCTCTTATCCTCCATTTTTTAATTTAGTTACTCAGGACTTGTAGTACTTTATATGTCCAGCAACTCTATTTATGTTCCCTAATAATTTTTTTGTCTATTTAATTATGCATATATTATTTATAAGCTGAAAATATTTTTAAAATTATAGGAATAATAGTAACTTAGAAAACTAAATAGAAATGAGTGCCCACACACTCCAAACTCTTTTCTGGGTAGGTAATTTGAAATACATACTTACTGAAATTTCTTCCATTGTTTAAAAATGCTGTGTCTGATGAAATACTACCGGACAGAAAGTGTTCATCTGAGACATGGCATGGTTGTAAAACACACAGACACACATGTGATATACATTTTATAGCTTTGTATATTTTACAAGCAAAACATTGAAACATGGTAGAAATACTACCGTGTACAGTGAAACCGGCTTTAATAGTAACATCATACAGCCGTTCCTGTCTGGTGTCTTTTTATTTATATGTGTATAATTATGATTTCCAGTACTTGTTACCAGGTATTTCCAAACTTGGTTTTATCTTTCCCTTCTGGAACTTCTTCCAGATTGCCTGTTTGTTGGGAGAGCAGCTCTCTCAATGTAGTTAGAAAGTTCGTATTGGGGTATGGTCTGACCTGGTCTCACAGAGACATGGCCTGGGTATCTGTTCACTTGTCCAAGCTGGAAATCCAAGAGTCATCCTTAGTTCCTCATTGACTCTGGCATCTCCTTCCTTTTCTATCTAGTTGCTCACAAGGTCCTATTTATTTTAACTTACTAAATACTTTTTGAATGGACACCCCTTGCTTCTACCCTTGCCTTTGGTCTGATCCTCATGGTCACTTGCTTTGATTCTGTTCTGCTGTATTCTCTTTCCTCATCACTGCCCTTCCTGAGATTGTCAACAGCTCTACCATTGCTTGGAGAAACTCTGTGCTCTCTATTGGGACAGTCAAGGCCCTCCATTGCCTCATCTGGGCTTAATTCAGCCTGTCTCCAGCTTAAAATCTGGTAACACTGAACAGATCTGTTGCCCTCATACACACATCCTGAGCTCACTCACTCTTGCTCATGTGCGCACCCCCCATGTCCCTCCTTCTCCTTCACCTGGCTCTAACATGTTCTGTACTCACCTGACTATAATGAATTGTGATTGAAACTGAATTTTCTGGAAGTGGCAATAGAAAAAATAAAATTGTCTTAGTTTTTAATCTCTTTTACAGCCATTTCCAGAGCAATCTAAGGATATGACTCTCTGGTACTACCACTAGCAAGGAAGTATGTCCCATAACCAAATGGGCCTTTAGACACGTCAAGCTCACACATGGAATCCAGGGGTCTATCTCCTGAAGTTTCACTTTGGAGGGATTTGAATTTCCTATTCCAAAGCACCTACTTTTGTGGGTGGACAGAAACTGGGTAGTGGCCCCTCTTCTCTACAGACCCACTCTATGAATTTGGCTACTCTAAATACCTCAACTGAGCCAGTATTTGTCTCTTATGATTTATTTCACTTAGCACAGTATCTTCAGGGTTTATTCGTTTGTCAGAATTTGCTTCCTTTTGAAGGATGAACAGTATTCCAGTGCATACATACACCTCCTTGTGTTTATTCATCCATTCTTCAATGGATGCTTGGGTTGTTCCTACTGCCTGGCTATTGTGAACAATGCTGTGATGAACACTAGTGTACAAACATCTACACAAGACCCTGCTTTCCATTATTTTGGCAAATATGTCCAGAAGTGAAATTTCTGGAACACAGGGAAATTCTGTGTTCCACTTTTTGAGAAATTGCTGTAATGTCTTCCATAGTGTATGCACCATTCCACATTCCCACCAGCAATGCATAAGGACTCTAATTTCTCCAGGTCCTTGCTGACACTTTTTGACAATAGCTGTTCCAGTGTGTACGTGCATGTCTCTGTGTGTGATCTCATTGCAGTTTCGTTTGTATCTCTCTGATGTCTTATGATGTTGAACACCTTTCCATGTGCCTATCATATATCGTCTTTGGAGAAATGTCTATTTAAATTGAGTCAGCTTTTATATTTAGTTAACTCTGCTAGTCTCTTTAAAGAGCAGGAGAAGGAGTTTTGCCAGGAATTTCCCTGTGCAGGACCTTGAAAGGACTTGTAGACTGCCATGTGGGAGCTCCTTAGGATTGTAATTACAATCCAGGGTCATCTGGAAGGACAGAAATGCTGAGTAGAATGGGAACATTTTACAGCAACTGTAGAAATGAAGACAGAGAAAGGTGAAGCGCTGCCAGATTTTTTTTCGATTTGTGTCTTCTCTCCTTTCCATGAGTGAGAGAAAGGGGAGGGCAGACAGAGCTCCTCAGTGTGCTGCTTCCGTTCGATTTGTATTTAGAATAGGTCTCTCTCAAGGCTCCAAAGCCTCAAATCCCACAAGTGACATTTTTAGGGCAATTTTTTTTTCTGTGTGGAGGTCTTTGATTATCTCACCATAATTACTATGTTTATGGTGTTTTCCCCTGTTGGCTATATTTAAGTGAAGCAGAGTTTGAGTTGATTCTGTTAGAAACATCCTTCTGGGAGCATTGAATGTATTTTGCTTACAGTAATAAAAATAATTTAAGTTTTAATGTACTTAAAGCAACTGATTTCAAACTATCAGGGTTCGAAACATTCTGGAATAGTTGACAGAAATTTCTCATTCACATATTTAATTTGAAGACTAATTGACTAGATAAGCTATGTTTAGGAAGACTCCTGAATAATTTCTTTGTGGGGTAGTTCATCCAAACTGATCTATGCAATTGTTAGAATTTAGCAAGAGCAAGGAGATAGAGATGTGTGTTTGATCTCAAAGTTTTGCTCAAATGGGAAAAAATATTAATGATAAAAATTATATGGTAAAAGTAATTAACCACCAGTGAATTTGTTTTTTAGATGTCCCATAGAATATCTTTTGGAAATTCCCTGTTGCTATAATTTCTGACAAACAAGATTTTCTAGTAATATGGGTTATTCCTTTTCAAATATGGACTGTACACATATTTAATCTATGACTAAAAAAACTAGTACAACAGTGGTATGCTATTTTTTCATTTTTGTGGGTAGATGTAAAATAAAATGATTTACATTTATCAGCTTTGTTTTAGGTGATGTTATGTACCTTTGCATTGTATTCATTTGGATTCAGCATCTCTCCCTCTCTTTCAACCACATTTGACTTTAATTATTTGTAGTGACAGAATTTTGGACAGACATGCTGAGAATTCTAAGCTAAGTGGTCTCTAAACCTTGCCTTGTGGGACTCTGATACATCTGGGAATATAGCCTTCAAGGAAATGAATTTGAATTTCAGTGAGAATCAGGAGGCATTTCCCAAAGCTCAATAGGACCCTGCCCCCACCTCCTTCCCAAATCCCGTCATAGGAATGATGGTGTTTATGAGAATTTAAAGGATCATAACTATTTCTGTTGCAGTTTTATTAATTATTCTTAAAATTTTTAAATTTTGTTTTAATTACAGTAAAATGCATTTATACACTTTGGTATATCATACATAGATGGGACATAATTTCTCATTTTTCTGATTGTACATATTACAGAATCACATTGGTCATGCAGTCATATATAAACATAAAGTAATAATATCTGTTTCATTCTACTATCCTTCCTATCCCCATATCTCCTCTCTTCCCCTCCCCTCCCTTCACTCCCCTTTATCTAATCCAAGGTAACTCTATTCTTCCCTAGAGCCCCCCTCATTGTGAATTATCATCCATATATTAGAGAAGACATTTGGCCTTTGGTTTTTTGGGATTGGCTTATTTTGTTAAGCATGATAGTCTCCAACACCATCCATTTACTGGAAAGTGCCATAATTTCATTATTCCTTAAGGCTGAGTAGTATTCCATTGTGTATATATACCACATTTTATTGATCCATTCATCTATTGAAGGATACCTAGGTTGGTTCCATAGTTTAGCTATTGTGAATTGAGCTGCTATAAACATTGATGTGGCCGTGTCATTATAGTATGATGATTTTCAGTCCTTTGGGTATAAACTGAGGAATGAGATACCTGGGTCAATGGTGGGATAGTGACTGGGTCTGTGAGGGCTGATCTCAGCCTGGTGATTCATTAATTTATTTTTATTTAAAAGAGTCAACAAGATTTCAAATTCATGTTGGTGGGCAATTAAGGTTTACATAGATTCAACTGAAGCCTCTAATTCCATCAAAGCAAATTTAAATTATACAGTTAATAATTTATTGCCCAGTCACACAGACACATTCACGGTTGGATACAACTTTAGCATACAAGCAGCAAGTTGTGTGAATAATTTTAGGGTGTGCTCAGAGGTTTTTGCACTTCCAACAGAGCTTAGTGGTTGACGTTCAGCCTCTGCCTTCAGGTAGCCTGCTAGGTTTGAAGCTCAGATTCCTCTTGTGTGACCTTGGTCACATTACTCACCTCTCTGCCCCTCTCTTTTTTAGTGGGCAAATGGAGATAACCTCATAGAATGGAAGATTAAGTGTCCTAATATGAAATGGGACTTTGGAAAAGGAGCAAATGCTGGTGGTGTTGTTACCATCTACCTCAACTCTTAGTGTACAGTTTTGCATCAATACATGTTCTTTTATTTTGAATATAATTCCACATTCAAAGAGTTACTTTGAAATGATATTTGAAGCAGATAAACAGGCAGTAAAAAGTTAAAGTAAGTTGGTATTTGCCATTATCAATATAGAATTATGCTAACTGATGTGGATTAAATCCTACATAATAGTATTATGTGTGAAATGTAGTGGCTGCTACCTCTAGGGACAAATAGTATTCTTCCCAGTGAAACCCATCTCCAGATATCTTTTGAGTTTCAGAAAATTAACAAATGTCCTTCTCACTTTGTTTGTGTTGTACTTTACCTCCTTATTTAAACAACAGCTGCTAATTATTGCTGGAATACTTATTCATTTCTTTTTAAAATTGATTATGAAATATTTCAAACATACTGGAAAATCCAGAGAATAATGTAATGAAAATCCATTTACTCAACCCTCATACTAAAGAAATTATATCTATGTATATGTAGATTACATTTTCTTTATTTAGTCATTGAAAACAAATGGATTCTACTTATTAAATGCATAAAAGTATATAAAATTTTCCATATTTGCATGACATTTACTTTCATTATCCCCCAAGGGAATCATATATGTCCTTCCGTGCTTACGTTTACATGTATTTGACAGCTGTATGCATTCCTAACCAATATTGAATATTTTTATAATTTTACTAAGTACTTATGAATGCATAAAGAATCTATACTCCTACTTTGTGCATTCTTACATACAGCATAAATGGTTTTATACTTTATTCATACGTCCTATTACTCATCAGCCTCCTCTCCATTCCTAAAAAACACCTGAGGAGCCCCTGTCTCCAGGCCTGCATTCCCAGTGCTCTTTGCCTGAGACACCCTTTGCTGATAGCTTCATTGCTGGCTCCCTATCCCTTGCCCTATGTTTATTTAGATGACTTTGTCTTTAGGTCTTCCTTGGTTACCCATCTAAAATTGCAGATCCCTCTAATCTTTCATTTTCTTGTCCTGCTTCATTTTTCTCTTTAGCACATTTCACCCACCAAGTTACTAAACATTTTATTTCTTTATTTTTTGGCTGTCTCTTACCACCAGACTGCAAGATTGTTGCAGGCAAACTTTTGGGTTTTTGGGGGGGTCTGTTTTAATAACTGCTTTATTCTGAACACCTACATGGTATTTAGTAAATCTTTGCTGAATGAATGAATGCTTACCAGTGAATAATTTACCTTGCTTACTTAAGAGTGTGTGTGTATTTAAATTTTATTTGTTCTTTTTAGTTATACATGACAGTAGAATCTATTTCGATATATTTATATACAAAAATGGAATGTATCTTATTCTAATTAAGATCCCAATCTTGTGGAGGTACATGATTGTGAGATTCACTGTGGCATATTCATATATGTACTTAGGAAAATTTTGTCATTCTTGCCACTGTCTTTCCTATTCCCATTCCACCTCCCTTCCCTTCATTTCCCTTTGTCTTATCCACTGAACTTCTATTCTTCTCTCCCTTATTGTGGGTTGGCATCCACATATCAGAGAGTACATTTGACCTCTGTTTTGGGGGGATTGGCTTATTTTACTTAGCATGATACTCTCTAGACCCATCCATTTACTGGCAAATGTCATAGAGTCTTTCTTCTTTATGGCTGAGTAATACTCAATTGTGTATAAAATCATATTTTCATTATCCATTCATCTGTTGATGGGAATCTAAGTTGGTTCATATCTTAGCTATAGTGAATTGTACTGCTGTAAACATTGATGTGACTGTGTCACTGTAGTATGTAGATTTTAAGTTCTTTGGATGTAAACCAAGGAGTGGGATAATTTTCAAATGGTTGTTGCATTCATAGTTTTTGTAGGTACATTTTTGAAGTTTATCCAAGTTGATACTCCTAGCTCTGTATATATCCATTATTTTTTGTAGTGGTTGACATATCTGTCATTTCTATATTCTTCCTTTCACAAACAGTACTATAGTACACAATCTTGAGTATTTCTCTTTGAGTACAAATTTGAGAATTTATCTCTAATATATGCTTAGAGGTGAAATTCCTGTTTTTATCACTTATCCATAGCTGTATAATTAAATACCCCAAACTTATGGACTTAAAATAATGATTTACATAATTCCATTTCTTGGCACAGTGGTTCTTCTGCTATTCCTTCTCATCTGGTTGCCATTAGATGGTGCTAGAATGAGTGAATTGTCCAACATGGCCTCAGTTATGTATCTGGCTGCTGGGGCTGTCTGTAGGCTGGGGTGCCTTGGATCTTCTCCACATGGCTTCTCTTCCTTCAGCTGGAGAGACCAGCTTCCTCACAGCATAGCATTCTTGAGACAGTGTCTCAAAGAAACTGCTGGAATGCACCCAGCATCGCTTCTACTACAATCTATTGGTCCAAAGCAAAACCCTAGGCCAGCCCAGATTCAAGGAATGAGGGAAGCTAAAAAATATGGTGGCCATGTTTTTCCAGTTTACAACACTGGGTCATAGGTCTTGTGTGTCTGCAACTTTACTAGATGTTACCAAATTTCTTCCTAAAATAGTTTTACAAATTTATTTTTTAACTTGCCCCAACTGCTTGTTGCAAAGGAGAGTCTGGAGCAACAGTGATTTGAAATAGATGCTCGTACCTCCCCTGTCACCTTCCCAATTTATCTTTTCTTTAGGTAGTAAACACTAAGGAAGTCGCTACTATGAATTCAGCAAAACCCAATTCCTTGTCCTCTGGGGCATATAGGTGGATTACATTTACCAGATTCCATCCTAGCAAGGGATAGCATTATGACCAAATTTTGGTCAGTGAAAGTGAGTTTTTTCATTTTCAGACATTGTATATAAATAGCCTTGGTGTGACTTCCCCTCGTATGTCTGTCTGATGTCTATATACAGAAGATCTACTGGGACTCTGAGGCCCAAAGTAAAGGGGGACATAGCCATTAGACAGAACTAACCTAAATAATTGCTCAGAGTGAACATCACCTCCCCCAACTCCTGCTGTTGATTAAAATTTGTGCTTGAAATAATCACTGAGGTTTCAGAATTTATCTGTTAAAGCAGTTAGCATTTTCTTAATGCAACCCTCAATGATCAGATATTGCCTTTATTTGTAGACTTTAGGTCTAGGTGAGAATTAGTTATCCAGCTTAATGTCCAAAGATATGCTGGTATCCATAGACCATTTAAAAATTTATAGCAGCTTTATTGAGATATAATTCACATACTATCCAGTGCACTCACTTAAAATATATCATTCAATGATTTTTTGTTTTTGTTTTGTTCCTGGGAATTTAACCTAGGGGCTCTTTATGATTGAGCCACATCCCCAGGCCTTTTTATTTTTTTATTTTGAGACAGGTCTTGCTAAGTTGCATAGGGCCTCAATAAGTTGCTGAGGCTAGCCTAAAACTTGGGACCCTCCTGCCTTAGCCTCCTGAGTCACTGGAATTATAGTCCTGTACTACCACACCTGGATTTTCATTCACTGATTTTTAATTTAGTCACAGAGTTATGTAACAATCATACAATTTTAAAGTATTTTCATTACCTCAGAAGGAAACCCCGTATTGAATAGGCAGTGACTCTACATTCTCCCTGCCCTCCCCCATCTCCAGCTTCCCTTAACTACGAATCTGCTTTCTGTCTCTGTGGATTTACTTATTCTGGACATTTCACATAAATGGAATTATGCAGTGTAGGGCCTTTTGTTTCTGTCATCTTCTACTTAGGATAATATTTTCAAGGCTCATCCATGTCATAGTATGTGTCAAACTTCATTTGTTTTCATGAATTAATAACATTCTATCATATAGATATATGGATATATCACATTTTTTTCTATTCATTAGGTTGATGGCATTTGGATTTTTGCTACATTTTGGCTATTATAAATAATGTTGCTACAAGTATTCAGGTACCTGATTTTTTTTCTGCACACCATTTTTTTTAATCTTTCAAATATCATGATAGAAAATATATAAGTTTATTGTGAACCAGTTTAATAGAAACAGGTTGATTTGCAGATTGAACTATTTCAAAACACTGGCCTCCTGCAAGGCAAAGTGTAGCAGGGTATATTTATGATTAAATTCTTGGGTACTACACTGCCCTGAAATTCCAAGGAGCAAGTTGCATGGAGTTGCCAAGTGATGGGATAAATTGTTACTTGAAGTGCTGAAAGCTAAGAAAGAAAGGAAGGTGATATGATTGGGATATTCCTCTGAGCACCGCAATTCAGTTAGTATTCAGAATTCTGTGTTGCCTCTATATTAGAGTCTTTGTTGTTCCATCATTTGGCTAACGTCTCCAGGATAGAATAAAATGAAAACTAGCATGTTTATAGGTTAAAAAAAGAAAAGAAAATTTGGGAACTAGTGAGTTAATTGAATCCCCTTCAATCTGCAGATTATGACTTGATCTTAATGTTTCATCTTTAATATACCTTGTTTTCATAATAACAGAATACGTACAATACAATCATATGTCTTTACATGATAGGCTAGTGCAAAAAAAATCCTGGTGGTTTGGAAATTAAACATTTCATTCATTCATTTGGCATACATTTATTGAGGGCCTCACCTATTCTAGATATTGCTCCAATACTACGAATGTGATTGCAAACCCGAAAGATAAGGTACTGCCCTGATCAACGAGAAATACTTTTTTTTTTTATGAACAAAAAACCATTGGAGATTGTAATGTGTGCTGTCAAGGAAATCAACCTGATCATTACCTAGAGTGTGGTTTAGAGAGGCAGAGGGCTGCTTTTGATGCTGAATGATGAGCAGGAACCAGCCAGCACAGCATGGGATAAGAGAGTTCCACGTGGCAGGAACAGCAAGTGCAAGCTCCCTGAGGCAGGACCAAGTTCAGTATTTGGTGTGACTTGCCCTGTTGTCTCTGTCTGATACCTAGTTACAGAAGGCTACTTCTGCTAAGAGGAGATATTAGCAGGCATGGACCTCACAGAGTAGGGAGGGAGGTTGAGGGGTACAACTTTTGATGATGTAGTACTAACTTACATAGGAATATTAATGAAGAAGTATTTTTACTTCTTGCATAGATTCTTGGCTCTGTGTTGTTTGATTTGACATTAGGTAAGAGTTTTATAAACATTTTTTGCCCAATGTTCTGGAATCACATTCTGGATTCCTGGTAGTGTTGAAAAATCACCTGCTATAAGCACAGTCTAAAAATCTGTCAGCGAGGTAATAAACATTTAGAAACCCTGGAGTAAATCTTTCCAAAAACCTGGATTTTTGAGTAAAATGAGCCTAGAGTCAATTGGCATGCCAAGTATTTTATGGGAATAAATTGGGTGCTTTGTGAAGTACACTCATTCTTCCAGGCCACTGGGACTGAAATACCTCTTACCACGCTGTTGCCACAGTGATCTGAGAGGGTCTGCAGTGGTTGAAGGATTTTGCACTCATCTCAGTCACCTGGCTTTACCCCACCTCAGAGTTCATGCTCTGGGGCTTTGGGTCAGCAGCTGTGTATGGGTTGGGATGGCCTTATACAAATACTGTGGATGTTGGTGTCCTATTTAGAAGATGTTTATTATTAGGAAAGATTTTAGTGAGGTTTTATTTTTGTCCTACAGTCAAAATGTCTTGATATTTTAAGTATGCACTTAATTTTTAGACCCATCTTTAATGCCTAACTTTTTAGAAATTTACTTATCCAGTATTCTCACCATCTACAATACAGCGATGAATTAGAAAGTAAATACCAAGCCTCTGGAGAGGCCCCCTAAATTAAAAATCAGGTTCCCAGGCTGGGGATGTGGCTCAAGCGGTAGCGCGCTCGCCTGGCATGCGTGCGGCCCGGGTTCGATCCTTAGCACCACATACAAACAAAGATGTTGTGTCCGCTGAAAACTAAAAAATTAATAAAATATTAAAAAAAAAATCAGGTTCCCTGGATACATTCACTGGAACCTGATGTCTTTCTGTATACATATATTGCTAGCGAGCATGGACATCTAGTTTCCAATCCCTCAGACCATCAGAAGACAGGAAAGATGCCATCAGTAGTTGTATTGACAGCAATAAGGTTACATTAGCACTTATGGCATACTAGCTATTTTACCTCTCACGTTAATCCAGAACAATTCGACTTATTCCTCTCACAATCAAAAATTACAATGGTCAGGTGACACAGTCAAAAGTCTTAAAATGTTAAAAATACAGCCAACTATTTCCCAAAGCCAAACAATGTTATAAATTAATACAAGTTTCTTGGTTTTTGTGAGTTTGGTTTTATGTCTTCCATGCTGGCACAGCAGCCTTTTGGGTATATCATCTAGACTTTCTTTTTGAATCAGACTTACTGTCTATTCTTTGGGAATGTATACTGTAAGTCAACAGCGACACCTTAATTTTTTGTTGGTACAGCCGTGATTGCGTAGTATCATGAGCTTTTTAACCTCATTTTATTTTTATTTTAAAATGTGCTAAAAATAATGGTAAAAACCATGGGGGTTTTTATATTATGGCAGTTGAGGTAACTGTGGACATTACCAATGTCCTGACAGATGTCCATCTTGAGACTATCAGAAGCAGTATGGACATGAGAATTTCAACTATGAGGTGGGTTAAATTGAAAGCATATATAGAATATGGAATAACTGTCTATGTTTTATAAGAGTGGGTCTGATTAGCAAGATATAATTGAATATTTTGATAGCATATTCCATGTAAAATAATATTTTGTTTAATATCTCCTGTAATCATCATGGTCATCATCATTTCTCTTATTAGTGCCAGCACACAACAAATAACATTGCAGAGCTGAAATATGCTCTGGGATACCTTCTTAAAGATTTCTTATTTCTTTCCTCACCAATGGGTACTGTCACTTTTCACTACACACCATATATTATGCGAGCTGTGGTCTAGTTTAAGCAAGCCTATTTATGCCAGTTCTTTAAGAAAGATATCCAATCCTTACCTAATATTACCAATGAAGAACTTTGTATAACCATCCATATTAACTGCTTCCCTCCAGTAGATCACTCCAGTGTGTGTGGGATCCATTTGGACTCTGGCTTTGGAGATCTATGTGTCCCTTTGAGCCCTGTGTCCTTGCCGGTAGAAGGACCATTATTTCTCCTGTCTGTGGCCTATATAGAGCACCCACAGTCAAATTGCTCCTTTGACCTTTCAAGTTTGAGGGGAACAAGGGAGACCATTCAGCTGGAATTACCTAAAAATTTGGTTGTATCTACATGAATATGGCATTATGACTTATGGTATTTTCTACACACAGTACCTAGTGGTGATTTTATTTTGTGGGGGCATTAGCAAAGAAATTCACCCCATTGAAGAAAAAGAATTTTAGTGTCTTAAATTTTTCCCTTGCATACGGGAACCTGAAATCTCATTCATGCTCTGTGAAATTGAAGAAATTGGATATTTGGGAATGGAAATTGGTGGTCCTCCAAGCAATATGGGATCTAAAAGTGTTAAATCCTTTCATAAATAAACCTTGATTTAGACTGGAATGTCTTGGCTTGATCTTAAAGGTGATATTATAGGAGACATATAGCTGTTGACTGGCCTTAAAGATAATTATCTGCACATTCCAATCTTGGTCTGCCCTCAGCAGGGCCTGGCTTGCGATGAAGTCAGTGCTCTTTCCCTGACGAGAATATTACATTTAGACAGGCCTCCAACCCCAGGATGTTTATGAACCACACTGTTCATGGACTTTAAAGTAAAAGAGATTTCTCAATAGTGACAAACATTATCTTTCAAGCCTTCTAGATTTCCAGGCTATATATATTGTCAGTAATATGGGTTTATTTCCAGTTGGGCCATACTCTGCTATCTTTGGTGATTTCCTTTTTTAAAAATTTGTAAATTTAGTTTTCTTTTAGACACATTAAATTACATCATCATGGTATGTTCATGAGTTTTGGGGTGAAGTTGTGAAATGAAATCTGTTCATGTGGTGGATAATTTCCTTGGGTTAGAGAAAGGAACAGAGGGAGGCAGGGGGATAGGAAAGGAGGGGGCACAGGAGGAAGGGAATAAAGACTGAGTTCCTTGCTAGACTCTGAGCTTCATAGTGCAGAGACCAAATCCTTCATGTCAGGCATAGTGTCACAAGAAGTTTTGTTAAAGTAATGAAAGAATTTTCTTTTTAAGGTTTAGAGAATTTGAAAAGTGGTACCTTTAATGCCCTACCTTTAATTCTCACAACATATGTTGGAAAATAAAGTTCTCTGGTGGTTGTCAGACACTGGAGCCTGATAGCCTGAGTTCACATCCCTGCTCTACCATTTATTAGCAGTGTTACTGCGGGCACATTGCTTAACATTTCTGTCTTGGTTTCACATCTGTAAAGTGGGAATTGTGAGGAATAAGAGTATGTGTGAAGAATAAATGGTATTATCAACAATTATTACACTCATGAGGTTTAGATCAATGCCTGGCACAGAGTAAATGTCATACAATTATGAGTTAGTATTAACAGTTAATATGTTTTGGGTATTACTGTTAGAGTTCAGGAAAAATGCTAGAATATCTAGTTTGCCCCTCATTCCAAATGGGTTAGAAACAAATATTTATGGATTTTTCCTTTATCTTATAGACTAGCTTTTGAATCAACATAGACTATGTGAATAGAAAACATGGTGTAAATATATGTAAGGGAGGGAAGGTTTTTCCTATCCAAATGGATAAAATTCCTCCAACTATGAAACCTTCTCATACAAATATTTTTCCATGGGAACAACTATAGCTGGCCAAATTTATCTTATAATGTTTAGATGCAAAGACGTATTTTGTTTTTTTCCAACTCAAGTTAAATGTTAGCTCATAGCAGCCTTGGCAGAAAACCAAATCGACATTATAAAGGTCCTGCTCTGTCCTCCAGGGTCCATGTAGGACCCAAGGCTCACTTACACAGAGTGCCTTCAGGGGGCACATTCAAGTTGCTGCCAAGGTGGTTCAAGATGCTGAGTGTTCATGCTAACGGTACTTGCTGACACCTCCCTCCTGTGACTACCTAAGTCTTTGCCCATATCATTCAATCCCAGGCTCCTTGTCCTCAAGTCTGGGTTCCACTTAGAGTGGAACACAGAACCCCTGCCATTTGTAAGATCCACAGCACCTGTCACCACAGGTGGAATCTGGATTTCTGTGGGTTTACCTACTCCCCTGTTAGACCAACTCATTCAGACAATTTGACTCCTTGGACCAAGAAACCAGGTTTTTGGAAATAAAGTCCTTTTGCCTTTCTTCTACATCAAGAGAAGTACACAATTCCCCATGTCACAAACTCTTGATCACCCTCTGGATTGGGAGAAGGGAGCCTAGTTCTTCGTCATTCTTGTACCCATGGCCAAGTAACATTCCCAGCCATATACTTTTAGTCACCATTTTGAAAGGAACATAGAAGGAAAAACACAGATTTGACAAAGGAGGCATTCATGTTCAGCATGGTGGCATGTGCCTGTAATCCTCAGCAACTTAAAGGCCCTGTCACAAAATATAAAAGGACTGGAGATGGAGGTTAGGGGTGGTGTGCCCATGGGTTGAATCCCCAGTTCTTCCTACCTGAAAAAGGGAGACAGTTGGACAGGTGGTTGAATCAAATGGACACCTGCTCTACTCACTGTAGGTCCTCCTGTTTTCTGGCTGTTTAATAATCCTGTGCTTGAGCTGTAACATGGAAATAATAGTAGGACCTGCTTCATTGCATGAATGAACTCTGTCCCATAAATGGAACAGAATTGAGTCTAACATGGTTATTCAGTGAAGGTGAATGTGTTACTATTTGAGCTACTGCTCCATCTGGGAATTAACTATGTTCAAGGCTGTCGGTTTCCTCTGCATTGCTCAAGTCGCTTGTGCTCTGTGACTGTGGAGATGCTCCTGGCAACAGGCAAAGGAGCCTTTTTCTCCTGTTGGTAAAAGTCACCACCCGTAAATTCCAGAGCACAGAAGCCATGTATAGCAAACCCTAGGTGGGAAAGTGACAGAAGCATCCTGAATGGTGTGGATGGTCCAAAGAAGAGCTTAGAGATTATCTAACTGATGAACTAATTTTAAAGAAGGGAAAACTGAGGTCCCAAGGGGGGAAGAGAAGAAGAGTGTGACCTGGCCAGCTCACTGTCTCCCAGCACTTGGAACTTCTTCCTTCTCCACATCAGCATTCCCAGACCTACCCTACCAACCAGCCCATGCCTCTTCCTGGAAGCTTCTCCAACTGCTTGTTCTTCCTAGACCTTCCTTTCCTTATCTGCTCCATTGTGGCGTCCTGGAGTGTATCTGCTTCTTGAACACTTCCTGGCCTTTCCTGCCTCCATCTCTCCCTCCCCTTTCCCCTCCTTCCGATCCTACACTGTGTTCTATTAGAATGTTCTTCCCACCATTCCTATTTGACTAAAGTCTACCCAGTCTTTTTTTTTAATATTTATTTTTTAGTTGTAGTTGGACACAATACCTTTTTTTCCCCATTTATTTATTTTTATGTGGTGCTGAGGATCGAACCCAGGGCCTTGCACACTCTAGGCAAGCACTCTACTGCTGAGCCACAACCCATCCTCTACCCAGTCTTTAAAATAGGGCATTTGAATAGGTGTGGTGGCATAGGTCATAATCCCAGCTACTCAGGAGACTGTGGCAGGAGATGGCAAGTTCTAGGCCAACCTGAGCGACTTAGAGAAATCCTGTCTCAAAATAAAAAAAAAATTAAAAGATAGGGGATACAGCTTGATAGGGGATACAGCTTAGTGGTAAAGTACCCCTGGGCTCATTCCCCAGTACCAGAAAGTATAATACAATAAAATAAAATAGGGGGTCAGAACTGATCCAGATGTTGCCCACAGCTGTGTTCTCCTAAAAATTTAGGATTTTTTTCCCTTTAATCGAAGTGCTATTTAAAACATAAGACATTTTAAAAATCTGGAGATTTTTTTCTTCTCTTGATAAATCAAAGTATGCTGTCACATGGAGCCTACATTCTTGCATGCAGAAATTAGCAGTTAAGGAGCATTTCCCTGCTTGGCCAACATTTCTCCTGATGATAACTGAATTGCCAACCAGCATTTGAGTTTGCAACCCCTGCTTTAAGACATTGTTTAAATGCTCTCACTTCCAGGATGCCTCTGCTGCTTGTCTTTCTGTTCCAATATGTCATCCCTCCCATTTATACTTTTGACATTCTCCTTATGCTACTTCTGTAGTAGAGATGGAATTCTGTGCTGCTTGTTGTTTGTTTTAGTAAATAACACTTACCATTTATCAAGTGCTTACTAAGGATAGGGCACAGGGCTGAGTGTTTCATAGATATTTTAATCTCCAGTCCTTACTATGACCCTGAGTGAAGTTTATTATCTCCAGTCCACAAATGCAGAAGCCCAGAGAGTACAAGTGGATTTCTCAAGGTCACACAGCTGGTAAGGGGCTGAAAAGGGATTTGAAGCTCAACACTCCAACTTCAGCACCTGGGTTTCCTTGTGTTTTATCCTGATGGATCTCCCCATCAGATTGATAGCTCGAGGTTGGGCACACTTATAGAACACATACTACATAGACGCACATACCTCTAATCTATTTTCCCAAGTCAAACAATTAAGCAAGAATGTTATTATGGGCCATTACAGTGACTCGAGTCCTCATTGCATGCCTTATGTGCTGCACACACCCTATAATCTCATGTCATTTCCACAAGAGCCCCCTCTGGCAGGATGAACTATTTCCAGTTAGCAAGGCCAAGCACCTTGACCAGAGACACCAGGGGCAAGTGATCAGGATTTAAACTGAGGTCTTTCATTTTTTTGTGTGTGTGGGGGGGGCAGTGATGTACTGGAGATTGAACTAGGGGCATTTGACCACTGAGCCCCATCCCCAGCCCTATTTTGTATTTTATTTAGAGACAGGGTCTCACAGAACAGCTTAGTGCCTTGCCATTGCTGAGGCTGGCTTTGAACTCTTGATTCTCCTGCCTCAACTTCCAGAGCTGCTGGGAACTGAGGTCTTTCTTAACTCAGTCCTGTGCTCTTTCTCTCTTTTGTGCTTTTCTTTTTAAGTTCTTGATGGACCTTTCTTTTATTTATTTATATATGGTGCTGAAAATCAAACCCAGTACCCCATACATGCCAGGCAAGTGCACTCTTGCTGAGCCATAACCCCAGCCCCTCTCCCTCATGCTTTTAAATCAGTTTTAATAATAGCTATTAGTTCATTAATAAATCCAGGAAGCAAAAACCCCTGGTATGTTTTTCCCTAGCTACATAGATGATACAACAGCTTCTTCTGCCATTGGTTCTTCCATAGATGCTTTCTGAAATCTGTACTAGATATGTCAAGTCAAGATGCAGCAATGACAAGCAATGTCTGTGTCCTCAAGAAACCTTGCCATCAAGAGGGATACAAGAAGGTCAGAGCCCCTAAAATTTGATTCATGTCTGTGGATATAGCCCCCATGTTAGTGATTTGCCTGTAACATCACAGTTGTTCTCATCACCCACCTGCTGGAACAGAAGTGAACCTGGGGGTCCTTCACATAAATCACTTTCCTTTCACAACCTTCCCCTAAACACAGAAGTACTTGTGAACTTGGAGTCTTTTCTGGGCTGAATGGTCATAGTCCTTTGTTTGTAAAGATAAATCCCTTATGAAAGCAAGCTCATTCTTCCTTCTCCAAATAGAGGCAGATCCATGCCCAGTGTTGGATACCCTTTGGGAAGTGGGCATTAGGATGTGAACCAGTAATGTTCAAACTTAAACATGCATCAGTATCACTCTGAAGGGTTGTTAAAATGTGAATTATTGGTCCATATCTGAGTTTCCAACTCAGGAGCTACAGGCATGGGGAATAAAGGGGATTTTTGAGAAAGTATGTTCTGACAAAATCCCAAGGGATGCTGCCACTGGATGGGGAAACCTCCCCTTTGAGAACTATTGGTATAAACATTAGGTAGTGGTGTTTTGGCTTATTCTGAGTTTAGGTGAATATTTCTTGTCAGTTATATGCCAAGCCTTAGCATGGGCATTTAAATGCCGTAGTTAGATAGATATGGATCTAAGAGCCTAATAAGAGAAATAGGAAGATATTTATAAAGAAGTTCTTAAGTAAAGCAATTTTAAATTGTGACACATACTATGAAGAATACAGTCTTGGGGTGAGATGAAGAATACCAGGGACAGGTAGGAGGCAGGCCACTACTTTATTAAAGGGACTCAGAAGGGCCTTTTGGAGTTGGTGACATTTATTCCAAGACCTGACAGCTGAGAAGATGCCTGCTTACAGAGTTTGGAAAGAGTGGGTTGGAAATAAGGCACAATAAGAAATAGCAGATCCTAGAAGCCCCAGGGAGGATCCTGAAGCCAAGGCCAGAGTGGCATGGAATGCAGTTTAGTAGGTAGGCCAGGGTTTCACAATGCAGGACCCTTGTCAGCCACAGGAAGTGATTGTTGGACTATTTGCAAGGCAGTAGAAACTATACTGAATCTTTTATGTTTTGGCTTTGGAAATCAATGCTTATAGGTGCCAAAAAACAAACAAACAAACAACAACAACAACAAAAAAAAAAAAACCCAATAACAAGGCTGTAGCTATAGCTCAGTGGTAGAGCACTTGCCTTGCATATGTGAGGCACTGGGTTTGATCCTCAGCACCACATAAAAACAAACAAATAAATATGCTGTGTCCATCTACAACTTAAACAAACAAACAAACACAAAAACATACCTTCACCACTTCACCATTGCTGAGGGTGAGAGTGTGTGCAAGGACCAGTGGTGGAAGGGGGAAGTAGGGAAGCTATATGTGTGTGTACAAACACACACTTACATACCTCTCCAGACTGGAAAAGTGAAAAGTAGAATGTACAACACGTCAACAAGTAGGCAACAAGCTTGTTTCATATTCATTCTCTCTCTCTCTCCCCCTCCCCACCCCCTCTTTCTCTCTCTGCATATTTGGAGACTGGAGCTGCTTTTGCTAGCTTGGAGGAGTTGCATCCGGATAGGAAATTCTGTTTCTGTACTCACCTTTGCCTTTTAGAAGGTCAGCTGTGTTGCCAAACATTGTAAGTTAAATCTTAGCAGATATGACTGTAAATACAGGCTAAATCACAAATTAAAATAAATATGGATTATTAGTCTCATATTTTTTTCTTTTTCTGTAAATTGTAGCAAAAGATGCCACTGGGCCAACTGGCTCCATCCTCACCTTGGCGGTCATGGGGTGTGAGGGGTTCACATGACCACCCTGTTTAGCAGTGTGCTTCCCCAGATGTTTTTTTTTTTTTCCCTTCCCTCACTGTACAGTGAGTAAGTTTTACTTTTATTAGAATCATCCAGATGAGAATATGTTCTTGATGGTTTCTACAGCATTAGGAATACCTCCTTCTTTAGGTCTGCTCCAGTTGTAAAAGGAAGCTTTCTGGACATTAACTTTGTAGCGAAAAGGGTTAGAATGAGGTTGGCAAGGGAAGAAACAATTTTGATGTAATAAAAATAGGGTTGTTCAGAGCTGAGATGAGAGCTTTCTTACTATTTGGTATTCAGATGAAATTTAGTTTGGAAGTCACATCAGTGAATATTATGTTTCTTCAGAACCTCGGCTGTGTTTTCCATCAGGGGGCATCTTGATTTCACTTAGCTTGGGTAGCCATCAGAAAATGGTTTCAACTGTGTATGTGTATGTGTGTGGGGGTGTGTATTTATTTTATATTTTACCTGCACGGTTACTCCAGCCATTAACTTATGATTTCAGTATCTATTTGGGGGACCTTGAAGCAACGACTATGGATAAAGGCAAAAATTTTGTGCCGCCTACTCCACACCAGTTCCTTTCTTTCCAGGCGTTCTTGCATTGCCACTTAATTTGTTACTGTACATTAGAACATGTCCCCATCGCCTCTGAAACTACCTCATAGGCAAGGCTTTTAAAACCTGCATTTTTTTAAAAAAAAACACAAAACGGGATTATGGATTAATCTCAGGCAGGGAAGTCCCTGAGGGTGGTGTGACCTAACAAGTCAGACTGCGCTCCTGGCAAGTCCCTTCCTGGTCTGCCCCTCTGTTCCTGCCATTGACCTAGTGGACGAAAGAGTGGATGTGTGTGTGAGGCTAGGCATGACTTCTCTAAAGATCAACATTTGTACACACTGGAGTCACCTTTTATACATAGTGCTACTGACATTAACCAGAGAAGTGGGCCTGACAGCCTGGCCCCAACGCCAGCGAGAGAGTGGCCTGGCGGCGCATGCATGGTTTATCTGAAGGGATTGAGCATGAATTACACAGCCTAATTGTTGTTAGTCCGAAAGGAACTATTGCCCAGATAGAGGCGGCTTTAAGATTACTGAGTATGACCCATTAAAATGGGGTATTTATTTCAATATATGTATAGTTGTTATTTATTTTAGATATTGAGGCTGTTTCTCCTCTTAAATTCTGAGCATCCCAATTTTGTGAAAGCTAGTTATAACTGTGTACATTTTTGAAGAAGAAAGAGAAAACATAATGAGAAATATTTTTTAAGAAAGCAATTTATTGGAGAAGCTGTAAAAGTGGGAAGAAGTCCCAGCTGAAGTAATCAGATCTGTGAGTGAATATTTGGCAATCAAGCAAGGAATCCGGCATTTTCACTTGTATCTGTCTTGAGATTTTTTAATACTAGGGTTATATTTGATTCAGGGTTGTACTGAATCTGTTTAAATGGAACTAGGCTATATAATCTCATATTGGTAACAAAAATAGTGAATTATTTTTTAATCTGAAAAGAGCTACGAGGGTAAAAATCACTTGTTTTGAAAATATAATTCAAAGGCATAAATTCTAGAACATGTCCCTTGGAAAAAACACAGATACATGCTTCCAAAGCATGATGCATGTATTGTTGGTAAAGCCTGGTGTATCATACGTGAATACAACGTGTACATTCTGACAGACAACTTTTCAACACAGTTGTGGATTTTTGAAGAACGAAGTGTCTCGTGTTAAGATTTAAGTAGCTTTTATTTCTGACCAGTGAAACATTGATTCTTCCTGTGCATCAGGGTTATCAAAGAAAACAAAAGGTTCTGCTTTTAAGCATGAAAATTATATGTGGCAGGATGTGTACTTTGGTTGTTTATATAGGAATGGGCTGAATTTGACCCTTGCCATCTACCCACTCTCCACTGGGCTCCCCTGGGACCAACCATAGTCCCCAGCAGGGGCTGGGGACCAGGCTTTGGTGAGGAGCCAGGTAAAAAGTGGAGTAACTGGTCTTGGGAGCCCACTGTCAAAACCCCACTCTCTTTAGTTCAGCTGGACAGCTAGAAAGAAAAGTCTCACACGCTGGAGTGATCAGCACACTGACAACTGTCAAGACTGGAAGGAAGGCAGGGCGCAGCAGATCTGCTGTTGCAATCCTGTGGATGCTCCATTCAAAGGCAGGAGGGAAGCTGCAAACTCTGTCTTCAGCATTAGAATGTAGTGAGGTTCGGCCTGTCTACCTTTTTATGTGGCATCTCTCATGCTCTTTCAGGTTGCTTCATATGTGGGAATAACTGGGTGGGCGTCTTTGTTCTGAGTCTTGTCTTTATGGAGTGATTTTCCCAAAGTTAACCAATTAAGAATTGTTTTTTTTTTCCATGTAGTAGTAATAGCTCTGGGAAGAGGGAGCCAAGTCACTATGGGGGATGTGATGCCCTAGGGACACATTTGGAAGGATTTCCTTCTCCTGAATCAACAGGGTCAGCATAAAGCCCCTATAAAATGTTTTAAATAAAGGAGAAATTGAAGTGGAAGATTTCATTCTGGCCCTTCGCGTCTAGTTTTTGCTTTCCTCCCACTGAGGAACTAGCTGAGCCTGCACTCTATAGGATATATTTAGTTTGCGGATAATGAAGCTTTACCATGATGTTTTTCTTACCTGGATTATAATTATAAGGAATCTAGTAACTACTGGTGGCATGTATGGGTTCACATATGATACAGTAGAAGTTGTTGTTGAACATGGCACTTATAAATGTGTGTGTGTGTGTGTGTGTGTGTGAGAGACGGTTTGTTTTATAAAAAGAGGATACAATTATGACATTTTAATCACAGGCCTATCAAGGAAGTTGATTTCACTTACTGATTGAGTAGGTGTCAAGTCCTTGATTTGAAAGCTGACTGCTTAACCTGGGTATGTAGTCATCCTCTGGAATGGAAGGCATTTACAACATGAAAATTCTCTGCTGAAATTCTCACAGCTCTGCTGTTTGGGGGACGGTTTCTCTCTTAAGAGCATGGCCTCATTTACTTTACATGAACATCTTTCTTCTTATGCCTCAGCTTTTCTCTGGCTGTTTGCTTCCCTGTAAAGTAGGTCCCTAATATGTGGCATGTACGTTTTAAATTAAACCCTTTTATTTTTAGATAATTATGGGTTTAAAGGCAGTTTTAGTATCATCTTGCAAAATCACAACCATAGTATTGACATTGGTATGGTCAAGATACAGAACAGTGCCACCCTCTCAAGAATAGCTTTGCAGCTTCATCCACCACTATTCCTTACCCATGGCAAGCACTAATCTGTTCTCTATTTCTATAATTTTGTCATTTCAAGAACATTATAGAAATGGAATTATGTAGTAAGTGACTTTGGGAATTCACTCTTTTTCAATTCACATGATTTGCTGGAGATTTTTTCCAGGTTGTTGTGTATTAATACTGCATTTATTTTCTTATTGAGTAGTGTTCCAAGGTATGGAGGTATCACAATTGAAGAACATCAGGATTCTTTCCAGTTTGGGCCTATTATCAGTAATTCTCCTATAAATGCTCATTTACTAGTTTTTATATGAATGTGCATTTCTAATTCTTGAAGATACATAATAAAAGTGCAATTGTTGGGTCATATGGTACTTGCCTGATAATTTTTATGAGAAACTTCCAAATTGTTTTTCACAGTAGTGGTACTATTGTATATTCCCATCAGCACTGTATGTATGAGTGATATAGCTTGTCCTCATCCTTATAAGTGTAAGTTTTAGTCATTCTAATGCACAGATACTTTATTGTGATTTACATTCATATTTTTGTAACTTGTGGTGATGTGAAACATCTTTTTGAATGCTTATTAACCTCTGTGTTTATGTTTCAGGGAAATGTTTGTTCATGTCTTTTGCTTCTTTTTAAATTTTATTAGACATTTTATTGTTGAATTTTGAGAGTTTTTAAAAAATGTATTCTCATACTAGTTCTTTGTCAAATGTGTGGTTTGAAAATATTTTCTCCTAGACTCTAGCTTGTCTTTTTTATCCTTGTAACAAGGTCTTTCATAGAGAAAATATTTTTTTCATGTTTTTATTTTAAAAATTTTCTCATTTTTTATCAGTGCATAATAGTCATACATAACATTAGGATCAATTTTGACATGATTATAAAATCATGGAATATAATTGAGAAAACAATTTTTAATGTCCAGTTTACCAGTCTTTACTTGTATGGATTGTGATTTTGGTATCAATTCTACCACCTAATTGCCTAGCCCTCGATCCTGAAAAATTTCTTTTTTTTTTTTTTAAATAGAAGGTTTGGTTTTGTGATATTCACTTAATTTCACAGTCTATTTTGAGATAACTTTTGTGCAATATATGAGGTTTAGGTTGATGGTTTTGTTTGTTGTTCTTTGCCTATATAGTTGCCTGGTTTTTTCTACAACTTTGTTGAAAAGACTATTGTTCCTCCAGTGAATTGCGTTTGCTCTTGTGTCAATATTGTTTAGGCATGTTTGTATGGTCCTCTTAGAAATCTACCAGCCACTACTTTCTTTACAACATAGATAATATAAAACAAAATGGACCCCCTAAAATATGGGCACATATTAATCTATGTCTCCATCACACTAATAATATCACACTGTCTTAGTCTCTGAAGATACACAGTAGGTCTTAGTATTAGACAGAATGATTTCTTCTTCCTTGTCTGGATTATTTTAGCTACTCTGAGGCCTGAGCCTTTTTATACAAAGTTTAGAATAAGCTTGTCTATGTCTATAATATAACTTGCCAAAATTTTGATAGGAATTGCCTTAAACCTATAGATCAGTCTAGGAAAAACTGACCTCCTTAGCATGTTTAGTCTTCTAATTCATAAACACTCTATATCATTCCATTTATTTAAATTGTCTTGATTTCTTTCATAGGATTTTTATGATTTTTGGCAGATAATCCTGAACATGTTTTATTAAGTTTATACTTAAATGTTTTATTTTTTGGAGTGATTATAAATGATATTTAGTTTTATATTTTGGTTTCTGTATGCTTATTGTTAACACTTAGAAATGCAATTTATTTTTGTACATTAATCTTGAATTATGCAACCTTGATGAACTTGTTTATTAGTTGTTGGACATATTTGGAGATTACTTGGGATTTTCTACATAAATATGTCACTTGCAAGTAGGAACAGTTTTTTTTTTCCTTTCCAGTTTTTATGTTTTTTACTTATTTTTCTTGCCTTATTGCAGTGGTTAAAACTTCCAATATTACACTAAATAAGAGAGGTGAAAGTATATCCTTACCTTGCTCCTGACTATAGAGGAAAAACATACTTAATGTATGTTGATAACAGTACCTTTTTTGGTTTGTTTGTTTCATAAATGATCTTTATCAAGTTAAAGAATTTTTTCCTCTATTTGTTATACATTCCTAAACATGATTTTATATCATTTAAGGAAAAGGGAGGTAAACAGTGGAAGTATTTCAGTAGGTTAATTTTATTTGATATCATCAATATTGTAAAGAAAACAGTGGTTGGCAGAATTCTAAAAGGACCTTCAAGATTCTCTTTCCCTGGTATGTATCTGATAATCCCTGGGACTATGGCTATAATTAAATATCACTTGAATTGTTCTGTGTGTTATATGTCACACTTGTCTTTAAGAAAGGGACATTGTTCTTGGTTGGCCTGACCTAATCATTTAAGTCTTGTAAAGGAACTGGACTCTTCCTAAAGTAAGAAAGTCAAAGCATAAGATGCATTTGATGCAAGGGAGTTTCTCCATTGCTAGACTTAAAGATCTGAAGAGGACATGTAGCAAGAAATGCAGGTGACCTCTATGAGCAGGGAGTGGCAAGAAAATAGTGACCTCAGACTTGCTTCTGTAAGGAATCATATTCTGTCTCATCTACGAGTTTGGAAGAGGACCCTGAGCTTCAGATGACACTGCAGCCTGCTAATATCTGATTTCAGCCTTCTAAGAACCTGAGTGGACAGCCCAATCACACTAAGCCTAAACTTCTGACCTACACAACTATGAGCTGTCAAACTTGTGAAAATACATTGTGCAGTAACAGAAAACTAACACTAGTCAACTAGGCCATGTAGAACAATGCTGGGATCAAAGTGAATATTGTACTTCAATGAAGCAAAAGGACCCCAAGCTCCATTTCCTAATTTATATTCATAAATACATTTTTTGGTGCTGACTATATACAAGATATTCTATTTAGGTCTAGAGACATGGAGGAAAGTGAACCAAGGTCTTTCCTTGCTCTTAAGGGGCTCCTAGACCAGACCCTCTCAGTATAGTCTAGTCCCATCTAATGATTCTCTCATTATATTTGTGCCCAGAAATCACATTCACATCCTAATTAGGAATAACCATTTGTGATTTGTGGATAAATTTCTTACCTTTTCCAAACTTGAGCTATCCATCAGTTAAAGGGCCTGCTTCTTTGGGAATATGTGAGGATCCAGTAAGATGTGTGAGACTGTTATTTAAATCAGAGGCAATGGTTACCTTTTTATGGTATAGCTGCTTCTCTTCTTCACCCTCCCAGTATCTGTCCCATAATTATCTATTGACCATCTCTGTGTGTTTGAGGAGATCCTGTGCCAAGAGGGAGGACGCAAACATGCATTACATCCCATGTGCTTCAGAAAGAAGCAAAGTGATATACTGGGAGACCATTATCTATAGTTGAAGGTACATAGGATGGTGTTAGAAGGATCCTGAGGGAGCAGGCTTGGAGTCAGGCTTTATTTGTATCAACAGGTATCTTCAAGGGCCAAACCAGAAGAATCAGAGTAAAAGAGACTCGTTTCAAATCCTTTTTGGAATGTCCCCTGCACTGATCCTTGCATCACAAGAAAGTAGGTCTATTAGAGAACACCACCCTGATGTGTTGAACAGGAATGAAGAGAAGTTGTCAGTAAAGGTGGCCAAGTGACATCTGGTTTTCTACAGCCTGACCACTTATTTTAAGTGCTTTAGAAACCGATAACAAAATCCACCAATGCTAAGTAGGCACAAAACAAAACAAATAAGAGAACAATCATACTCACTTTTCAATCCCTTCAGAACTTTATTAGGGAAGAAGGTGGAATGAGCAATACTCGGGTGCATTGAAGTACAGGGTGGAAATGGCAGGAATCTCCATTGACAGCTCTGGGGTCACTACCATGTGGGCATTCCCTGGTGAAGATGGATTATAATCAGTGTAAATTTAAGGGATTGTCAGGGCCAAGTGCCTATGCCTAGAAATGTAGCTGCCTTAAAGTGGTTTTGGCTGGGAGTAGCTGCCACCCCAATAGCCACCAGAGGGCCCTGTCCTGTTCTGCAGTCCTGTGATTCCTCCTTTGGAGCTATGGTCTACTTACCATGGGAATGGAAGTACGTTCTATACAGAGCTTCCTTGATTGAAATTTTAAAAATTGCCCCTTTTAAACATTAATTATGCATAAACATAGCAATAAGTACAAGAAGAATGTAGTAGGTTACCTGAAATCTCTAAGCCTAGAAACAAACCCAGAGGAACAAGTTCATGCCTTTCCTTCTATTTTTTTTCCTATGAAAATACATTAAGACCCTACACATATAGTTGGGATTTATTTTATTTGCTAATCTGCTTTACTCACTTAAGATTTCATGAGCATCTTTTCTTTATATTTAGTCTTTCCACTTATTATTTAATATCTGACAAACATCTTAACAATTTGTACTTGTAATATATTATCCAGTTTCTTTGTAACACTTTCACACATGTACACATGTCATATTTTATTTAACTCATTTCTTTGGAAAGTATAAACATACATGTATGCTCATATATGTATGTATCATGTATATATGTATACATACATATATGCAATTTCATTCTAGTGTTTATAAACAACATTGTGATAAATATATTAATTATATCCTTAGAATAAATTCTTCTAGAAAGATCCATTATTATATCCTTAGATGAATCCCTAAAGTAGAATGGCTGGATCAAATGGTAATTCATGAGTCATATTTCATTTAAGGAAATTTAAAAAGGTTTTCTCAAATGATCCCAAAAGGCAAACTTTCCACAGAGATTGATATATTTTCTGAACACCACTGTTGGATAACAGGGCTGTGAAGCTTGGCTGCTCTGATACTGCTCTTTCCAGTTCAGTAGCCACTAGACATGTGGCTACTTAAATAAATTAAATTTAATTTAAAAATTCCCTTCCAAGGGTGAGCCAGCCACATTTCCAGTACTTTGTAGTCACATTAGGTGGGGCACACACACTAGATAGCACACGTTAGAACATGGCCACCACTGCAGGAAGTTCTGTTGACAGTCCTACTCTATCATCTTGTTCTGTTCCTTCATTTTTATGTTTAGAATTTATCCTAAGATAAAAAAATGAACAATGCATATTTTGTGTATGATTAGTTTGGTTTCATGACTTAAAGTTTTTCTAATGAAGATGAAAAATATGAGGTGTCTTTCTGAAAATATTTTTTTTAAATGGAAATCTGATTCTTTGTCTTTCTTATTCATCCTCTCCTGGACTGAAAACTTAATGCCAATATTTAAACTGAGATCACTGTTGATAACAATTGGAAATTTATACCATCCCTTATACCATCACTGTGTGCTCACTGTGTGCCAAGCAGGTAGCTCTGTAGCTCAGGTAGCCCTCACAGAGACCCCAGCAGGTGCAGTTATTACCCACATGTCACAAAGGGAGAAACAGATGCACATTGTTGTCAAGTACCTTTCCCTAAATTACACTGCATGTGTGTGGCTGCGATCTGGGGAGGGCTGAGCCAACTGGCTTTAGAGCCCAAGTTCTTCACTGCTCCTCTGAAAGCTGGATAGGGAGGGTCCAGGCCAGCTGTTTTGTGTGCTCTGAAACTGTAACACACATAGAACATAGAAAGCCTCCCAGCTGCCCAAGATGTGCCTACAGCATACATACCCGGATGCACATCCACACTGCCTTGCTTCCTCCAGGCTCTGCTGAGCTGAATGCCATCTGGAGTGGAATGGAGAGGGCTCACAGGCATATTGTTCGTACTCTAAGACTGTGTGATTCATTGGACTCTGTCAAGTCAGTTGTATTTTTTGCACATTTCTTCTCTATCTTTCTTTCATTATCATGTGAGAGTTTGTTAATTAGCCAGGGAAGAGAAGGGGGATAGGGAAATTTTTAAATGTACTAAAAATAAAAGAGCTTGAGCCTACATTTGCTTGAAGTGGATGTCTGTTTGCAGTGGAATGACCGGAGGTTACATATTCAAGCAGAACTTCTTGATACTTCGACTTCAACTAAGAGAAAACAAATCACAGTCTTGAGATGGTCGGGTACAGGCAAAGAGCAGTCTGGGGATTTTCAGTTTCAACCATTTCCAAAAGGTGTCACTCTAAGGCAGCAGTGGGCAGTGGGTTGGAGAAGAGATAGAAATGTCAGATAAGACTAATTGGAAAAATAAGATTAGCAGTCCTCATTTTTAACAGATCCTTCAGCTTATGCCATCACTGTCTGCATAGTTACTGAGCTGAGGAAGGAGGGTTTAAGCATTTATCTTCACCTTCTGATCTCAGGGTGACCTTCTGAGCCTAGAGTAGTGTTGGGCCAAATCCAGCTGGTCCCATGGGACCAATTCACATTCCGGATGCACTGTAACATGGGGCATGGGGATTTTATTGGCTCAGTGTTCTCGTGCTAACTGAAAGCTCCCATCCTCTTCCACTAAGGATGAAATGAAGACAGGAAACAAGGATGGGTAATGGAGCCCAATGGGGAAGAGCCAGTCTGTTTTTAAAATATGGCTTTAAGAATTCCAAATCATTAACACAAAATACATACCAACTCAAAACTGACACAAATTAAAGAGGAAGATATTTTATCAAAATATTTGAAGATCAACCCATGCTAAGCAACCTCCTGAAAAGCATGGGGAGCTGCCATGCGCTTAGAAGAGACCCGAGGAACCTGGAGCGGTGGTCTTGGCAGATAACTGAGAGGGAAGCTGGTTTTTAAATATTTTGTTAAACAACACATGTGCAGGTGCAAGTTTAAGCTGACACATGTTAATGATTTAAGGTCTTAAACAGGTTTTTTATTTTATTGTTTTAAGGCTCCGTTGTTCATTCTAAAAGATCTGACAGTTTCTTTGGAGCCGTTTGTAAGCAATAGACTCTTTAGTAATCCATTTGATGTCTTCGTTATTCTTAACGTGTGCAGATTTGTGAATTATTCAAATACAATTGAGTAGTCTTGATACCTCAACCAATTTATAAGAGTTTTTATGATCTGCAACATAGTAGCCTCGAAATCAGAAATGGCACGTAATTAGGGTATTTTGTTTTTATTTTTTTAAATTGGGCAGGTCAAATTGACATCTATTTAAAGAAAACTTAATGTTCTAGATATGCAACATCAAGTGAATATATTTTATTTATTGTTTGTTTATATGTTTATTTAGCCAGGGATTGAACCCAAGGGCGTTTAACCACTGAGCTTCATTCTTAGCCCTTCGAATTTTTTCATTTTGAAACAGGGTCTCACTAGGTTGCTTAGGGCCTTGTTAAATTGTGAGACTAGCTTTGAACTTGCAATCCTCCTGCCTCAGCCTCCCAAGCCACTGGGATTTCAGGAATGTTCCACCACACCCAAGCCAATATATTTTAAAATATAGTCTCACCTTTCTAGGTTATAGGTGAGAATTCTAGTCTTGCCATATTTGGGAGCCTTGTAGGAAATTCTTTTAAGTGAAACATTTAGAGTACTTCAGAACACTTTTGAGGTGGCTGTGAACCTCAATTTTCACTATAATGACATTCTAGGAATTAAGCACCTTTTCTGAAGCTTTTTTTTTCCCAGGAAATATTATTGTCCATTGAATTGCTAATAGATGTATTTCTAAAAGAGACACATGGGGGAGTTAAATGTTGGCAAACAGTTTGATGTCCTGTTTGACTTCCCCAAAGTGTATGTTTGCTTGTCATCATTGTGATTCTATAAGTAGCATTTCACTAAAAAGCAGGGCCACAGGGCCTCCCTGAGCCTGGGCCATTATCTCCTCTTTATAGGTCATTCTTCTTTGCCTGTGAGGCCAGTCATAGGCCTATGGCAGAATTGGCTGTTGTTAAGCTTTGATATCATTCAGTACTTTTCTTTAAAAGCTTTTAAAAATCATAATTATGACTCAGTAATTGCATTTGATTCTGAACTTCCCTGGGCAGAACCTGGGATTTTTTATTATGCTACTGTGATATTCAGGGATTCTTGAGTGCTACTGGCAACTGCTGGGCAGCAAAGAGCTTTGGGCCTCCATCCTTTCAAGAGCTGTAATGGAGCCCTCTGGTCTCCATTGCAAGGAAAAGGTGCTTGAGGCAAACAGAGAGCAGGACCTCAAAGGGTATTAGGTGAGGACAGGGAGGGGACTAATAGTTAACAGGGTAGGAAAGTGTCCCATTTGGACTTACACTTCATCCATCATTGCAGTAAGTGGGCCAAAGATGGTGTTTAGGAATTGCATCTATGTGTTGCCTTCCTTAGTTGTGTGGGGCTCTGGTGTGGACACTGGTGCCAGGTCAGATACTGAAAGGGCTTCCGAAGAAGATGAAGATGTGATCCCTGCCCTCTAGGGTTTTACAGTCCAGTTGTAGCAAATAAGAGTTTGCAGAACAGATGCAGATGTTAAAACAAAAGGTCCTCAAGTTGGGTGGAGGTGGCATGGCTAAGAACTGCTTTCAAGGATATTTGCAAGGCATTTGACAGAGAGCTTTTGGCATTTGGCGGGGTAATTTACATGTGTTATCTCATTTTGTGCTCATAACAGTCTTGTGGCAGTTTTCTTTCCACCCCAATTGTTAGGGGATGATCTTCAGGCTTAGAGGTCAGTTATGTCCAGGGTTCTGAGGCTTGTCTGCACTTTGGAATCATCTGGCTCTTTAATAAAATAAGGATGTCAGATTTCTGCCCTCAGCTATTTTTATTTAATTGGGAAGAATGTGACTACAGAATTGGAATTTTTAAAGGCTTCCTAATTGATTTTAATGTGCAACAAAGTTGAAGCATTGAGTTAAGATTGAACTGAGGTCACAGAGATCCTTCAGGTGCAGTCAAAACTTGACCCATGTCTGACTGCTTCCAGAGCTCGGGACTTTGATCACTGAATGAGATGGATGCCATTGGTAGACAGGGCTTTGGAAGATGGGCAGTTTTGGTAAGCTATAAAAGAGAATAGGTCTAGGAGTGTATGGGGCGGGGGCGCGGGATTTGGAGTAGGTGACACCAAGTACAGATTTTGAATTCAGTAATAAGCAATCATAAAATATGTTGAATATTGACCAGGCACTGTATTAGTAGGAGCTCACACTTCTATGACACCAAATATTCAGCATTGTTCTCCGAGTATCACACACGCTGACCCACTTAATCCTCACAAAAGCCCTGTTCAGTTACTAGTCCTGTTTCACACGTGAGGATCTTGAGGCTCAAAACTTTCTTAACTCACTGACTTATAAATCTCATAAGTAGCACACCACCTCCTGAATTTAAGTTTCTAACTACTATGCTATGCTACCTCTTGTGTGAAGAATGTACTAAATGTTCTCATATTTGCCAGTCCTTGTGCTAAGGACTTTATATTCATTGCTTCATGTTGTACTTGCAATAACTCTCTCAAAAACTACTACTACTATAGGTGAGAAATACAGACATTTTCTCACGGTCCCATAACTGGCAAATGGTGATACTGGTGGTATTAGTATAGCCTTGCCTCATAATTCATGATTTTAGCCATTTCTGGTGTTTTAAAACATTGAAGTTATTTAAATGTTCAAGTTAAATCCTTAGAGTAATGCCACATATAAAACAGACAGACAGACAAAAAGGACTGGAACAGCTTCCTTTGAGTTTGGGATGCTCAACTCAGGCCTCTGTTTCTTCATGCTCCTTCTGTTCCACTAACCTGTTTTTCAGCCCCCAGACACACTTGTGGAATCCATGGCAACTAGGGAACACAGTCTGAAAAATACTGTTGTGGATAATCCAAATCTTCAAGATGTTAGAACCAGGCCAGTGAAATCTGACAGATACTGATGGTTCAGGCATGTTTTCTTGGCAGTGGGAAGACAAACTGTGATAGTGATTCTCATGGTGCTTCTGTGAGTCACAGACCTGTGGGTCCAAGTTCAAAGACACAGCCAAAAATGCTGGGGGGAAAAAAAAGAAGCCTAACCTTCAATTTACAAATTTAGAAAGCCTTGTAAGAGCCCCACGAGTACCCTTACCAACTTTGCTTTTTCCTCCTTCTCTCTTCCCCAATTCTCTTATTTTGTACTAAGGCAAAAAAATAACTTCACCATATTCCCCAGCCTCAATGATTTTCTTTCTCTTTCTTCCCTTACTTCATTCTATTTTCTGTTATAGAAATCTTTTTTGTCTGCTCTTTAGAGCCTCTTCCTATATGTACACTCTGCTACCCATTTGCTAATTCTATTTCATAAAATCCAGAAGCAGATGTGGCTACTCTTACATGGGAGAAGCTGAGCAGACCACTTAGGGTAGAGGTAGGGACAGAGGCTAAGACTGTGTGTGTGTGTGTGTGTGTGTGTACTTTAAATCCTATCATATATGGGGAATATTATACTAATGATCAAAGGGAGTGATGGATCCAATAAGCATTTCCAAAACAGAGGTATTGGATGTGGTAACATGGAAAATAGGAAGGAAAAGGAAGAGATAAATTTAACTCAAACATGAGTGATTGGGGAAAAACTCAGGGCATGAGACCAAAATGGTGCATATGTTAGGGAGTGACATTGAGAGGGCAAGGCTATAGGGATTTTTTTTTTTTTTTTTTTAGGCAGATGTGCATGGATCAGAAGTTAGCCTTTGGTCATCTCCAATTTAATGTTATATTAAGATAAGCAGATTGAAGTGATCCAGAGGCAGTAGGAAGATGGAAGCAGCTACAGAGCACTTGATAAGAGGTTGGATGGTTTACCAGTCAAGATGAGCCAGGGATTGACAGGTACATGTGAAAGAGTTTGAATGAGTGAAAGGAGAAAGTGAAAGTTTGAACAGGCATTTGCATGAAGGTGAGAACTGTGAAGATAGACTTCATCTCCTGAGTATCTGTATAGATGATAAAGTGTCTCTAGGACAGTGTCACCTGGGGAAGGACCCAGTGATGGACTGCAAGGAGTTGAAGTGTTTGCAAAGCAAATAGGAAAAATAGGTTCCTATGCATCTTAGTCCATTTTGATTCCTGTAGCAAAATACTATAAACAAAATGATTTATAAATAACAGAAATTTCTTCCTCACTGTTATGGAGGCTGGGAAGTCCTACATCAAGGTTCCTGCATGGTCAAGTCCTCTTCCAGGTTGTGGATACTGACTTCTGTGCTCTCACATAGTGGGAGAAGAAACAAACTTCCTTGGATGTCCTTTGTAAGGGCACTAATCCCATTCCTGAGGGCTCTGTCCTCATGACTTAACTCCTCACAAGAGCTTCACCTCCTTATGCCATCACCTTGGGGGCTAGAATTTGCACATATGAATTTGGGGGGATACAGCATTCAGACCACAGCATCAGGTTTAGGAAAATGGGGATTGGGTAGAACACTGACAGATTAAAATGGGATTTCCAAAAGAATCTTTAGTGACAAATGGAGAATGCTCACAATACATTAGTTGTTCATAATATTTTATTTTATATGGATATATTCATATATAGCATCTCAATTAAATATGTACATACATAGAGAGGGATGGAGAAGCTGGAAAAAATTGTTTATAGTGTTTATTTCTAGGTGGTGAGATGTAGGTAGATCTTAACTGAAAAGAATGTTATTTGACTTAAAAAATTTTGAAGTTTTCATATCAGCAGCTTTCTTATTCTGTGTAATAAGTGTACCTTATTTGTATTATCAGAAAAATTTATTTTCTTGATATCAGTGAGAAGAGGAAATGATTATGGGCCATGTGGGCACTTCAGTGCCCACAGACAACTAATAGGCATGCCACATGGTGCCCATATTACTGATGAGGAAACTGAAACTGAGAGAGATGAAGAAACTTGTCTTAGTCACATAGTTTAGTAAGTGACACCATAATTCTAATCTGGTGGTTTTGAGACACAAACTACATGTATATTGTTGGTTAAGATGTTATTTTAATGAAGGGACAGATACATTTGGAGGAATGTAGCTATGTGCAAGCTGCACATTAAGAAAAGACATTTGGCAAAAAGGAAATTACCAGTGGCCTGCAAAAGTCTCTTTTCCATGGGATAGCAAGAGTAACAAGTGATTTCCTCTTGAAGAGAGAAGGCTGTTGTGGAGAGTACAGAGCACCCAATTCCAACTTCCCACACCAGCCTTGACGGTTTACAGTAATGGTGTAGCACGACAAAGGTGTATATCTTGCTTATGTGATGTGGGTTGGCCTAGGGCTTCATTATGGCCACTATGGATTCAGGCTAAAGGAAGTGTCATCTGAGACATGCTTCTATGTTTGCCTTGGCGCAGAGGAAGGAAGGTTAGAATTGAATGCTAGCACTACATGCTTCTTCCTGAAAATGATGGTATTTTATTGGCTGAAGCCATACTCACAGGGAAAGGGAAGGTGTAGTTTTACCATGTGTCCATAAGGAGGACAACTGAAATACTGTAGGCTATCCTAATGATCACCACAGCAAGAAAACATTTCTTACTTTAAATGCTTCTGCTTTGGCAATAAAGGAAACATTTTGCAGAACTCTAATAAAACATTAAACATAGAAAGAACCATGGGCATTGTCTAGGAAACTGAGATTCTGAGATTTGAATGGTTGCTTACAAAAAGTTACAGTGTACCTTATGGTCCTTAATGTGCAATACTTCCATATCAATTGGAATGAGTTGGAAGCCTTGGCCTGCAACTCTTTTAATGACTCTACTTCCAAGGTGTTGGGAACAACATTCTTACATGGGACTAAGCATTATTGATGTTGGGAGCCAATGGCATTTCCATCAGTTAAAACACTGGATTACATATCCTAAGTGTCCAGGTTTCTTTGTGTGGTTATAGCTGAAACAACTATAAGGTGTTACTCTAAAATGTAATTATTTAAAGATGGATTACCATAGAACTCCTGGTGTTTGCCCAAGAAGTCTGATGGCAAGTGAATTAGTAACTTGGAAGTCCAGGTGAGTAGATTAGAGTCTATAGATTGCAGATAGTTCAGTTTCAAGGAATGAGAGAGAATTCAGCAGATGTGAATTCTTGAGACCTTTCCTGTCTATTCTGGAATCAGTATCATGTTTGAAATAAATAATAATTTGTGACAGGGTCAAGAGGCAAAGACCATCTCCTGTGGAGGGTCAGGCAGACTATATGAATTAGTCTGTGGAATGGCCATTATTCTGATAGGTATATTTTTACACTATTGAGTACATAAAAAATAGGGACAAAAAGTAATAAAACTCTTATTTTAGCCTTAAGTATTGTTTTGCAGAAGAGTTTCTAGATATATTTGTAATATATGGGTTTTGTTGTTGTTGTTGTTTTTGGTACTGAGGACTGAACCCAGGCATGCTTTATCACTGAACTGCTTCTCTAGTCTTTTTTAATCTTTTCAATTTGAGATGAGATCTCATTAAATGCTTAGTAAAAACTTTGGATTCTTCTGATTCAGCCTCTCTAGTCACTTCGATTACACACGTGCCCCACCGTGCCTGGTCATATTAAAATATTATATGACTTATATGAGAACCTAAGAAAAACACAATTGTTTTTTTAAAATTGTATGTATTTATAAAGTTAAAGAATAATGCTATTTATTCTACAGTTAAATAGATGTGGTCCTGTGACTTTCATAGATTATTCTTTATATGTCTTGCTTTATTTTAAGCTGTTTTTAGTTTTGGCTTTGATTTAAATTGCATGGTCATTAAGTTTCCTCTTTCTATCAGGGCAAAATGGAGAGTTTTCTGAATCTTAAAAGCTTGTGATTTACCTTGGACGTGAACTATAATGCTTATTCTGAATAAATTCCATGTAAAACTGCAGAAATTGTGTAAAAAGTCTTTATGAATTGAAACTTAACATGTCATTGACACATTTTGAAGGGTGTTCTGTTGACTTTAGTGATGGATGAGCCCATTCTGCCAAGTGCAGCAGCGGGGAGGGGTGACTTAGAAACTCAAACATCAGCTCTGGAATCTAGAAACTTCCTGGAACCATGATTTTGAATCTGCAGAGTAGAAGCAGCCTGTGCAAGGCATGGCATTTCACCAGCTTTCTCCACGGAAGTCTCTGGAACAGAACCATAAACACCAACCCTTTTTGTTGTATGTTGGCTTTTAAAAGTCCCTAATGGTTTGGGGAGAGTAAGGCCTTGCCACGGGGCTCCCTAGTCCAATTTTTGGGACCTGGCTGAAAAACCCTGGATATTTGATAGTCTGGCTTATTTCTATGGTGTATTAGCACCCTATAAAAGTTACATGTCATTTATTTCAAGTTTAGAACCCTCTCAAACTTCAGGGGCAAACCAAACTTGAACCCTTTGTGGCTGGAATTCTGTTTACCTTTGGCCAAATCTTGCTTCCTGAATATAAGTCTGGGAGGTGAGGTGAGAGGGGCTCCTGAGGCCCATGGACATCAAATAGCTGTGACCAAACAAGGCTTTGATAGGTTAAAACATAAGTGAATCTGAAACACATCGATTAACTTCCTGTCAAAGTACCCTGGAGTCTACACACAGGAGTAGATTGTGCCAGGAGAACTGTGTTGAGTGTTGCCTCCCTCTAACTGCAAGGAAGTAGCTGAGAATTTTGCCAAACGTGGGTTGAAATTGGGTCAAATCACTCACCCCTACTTCTAGAATAGATATTAAACAGTGGACTCAAAGGTGAGCCTTGGAGAAATATGGACTTTTATTTTTGTTTTTGCTGTCCTGGGCTTGGAATGCAGGGCCTTGTGTGTACTGGGCAAGTCCTCTGCTACTGAACTCTATCCCATCCCAAAATGGACATTTACAGTGTTAGAAACATTTATTTTTAATCAGTGATAAAGAGAGAGCTCCTGGAAACAGTGTCTCTACTTCAAGAGCACCCACAATTTCTTTGTATTTACCATTGGAACACAGGGTAGTCAGGAATGCCTTATACTTGAATGAAGGAGCAATCACATTCACAGCTCCATGTGCCTTTCAGATAGAGGAACTGATGAATGCCTTGGAGAAAACCAGGCAAGAACTGGATGCCACCAAAGCTCGCCTTGCCTCTACACAGCAGTCCCTGGCTGAGAAAGAAGCACACTTGGCCAACCTGCGGATAGAGAGGAGGAAACAGCTGGAGGAGATCCTGGAGATGAAGTGAGTATACATTTTTGCTTTCTTCATCTTTCCTAACCTCTCTCTGAGGGTGGCAAAGGGGAAAGGGCTGGAGAAGGTGAAGAAAGAGCATGGTGAAAGAATAATTTGGCTAATACCTGACATTTGTGAGACTATGTTTCTTATTTTTTAAATTTTAATTTTGGTGTCTCAATTTGCACATTATCCACATCTGTTATTAAAAAAAAAAAAACACACACACACATCCAGCATTAGAATTTGTGCCTGTGTTTTGTGGAAGGTGCTGGTATTCATAGATCTGTCACAGAGGTCTGAGTCAGCCAAGAGACAGAGGCCTCAAGCACAATGGTAATTTGAGCGCTGCTCAGAGTTAAGTGGAAACTTTTCTGAGGAGGTATTTCCTAATTGTGACTATAACTTTGCTAATTATATTCTTTTCACTTGTGCACAATGCCTGGCTTGTGTTTGCTTTCAGAGTCTCAAGGTTGGCACCTCTTTGTTTAGAAAGCAGAACTCTGATTTGCTGAGCTGATAAAAATAGTTTAGGAATCCCCCACCCACGCACCAAGGTGAAGGGAGAAAGTAAGGAAAGAAGAGATTTAGGGTTAGAACTGATTGATTTTTCTGATTTAATCAACAAAGTGGAGCCTGAATGCTGAGAAATGGTCCTTCTTATGACACACCCACATACACCTAGCTCTTATTCTACACTCTCAGTGAAACAGTAGCATGCAAGAATATATGAAAGAAAGAAAATCTTACTGGAAGATTTTTATAATAATCAATTGTAATGGATTTGTTTCTCAAAAACTAGTTAGGAAACAGCATCTCTAGAAGTGTGTAAATGAAATAATCACTAAGATATAATTTAAATCCTGCTTCCTTCCACAACAAGGGGAAACATACATAATTATGGCATCGTAAGCCTATAACACAGACTTTGAAATTGGTGGCTAGGTATAGAAGAGTGACCTTATGGTGACCCAGCAAGTCTTACACATGGTTAACATTAAACCCAGAAAGCTTAGATCATGGAAAATATGGAATAAAATATTTTGAAGGATTTAATAATGAGGACAAAACTTTTATGCCTCATCAACTACCTCAGTTTCTCCAAGACCAAAGACTAAGTAGGATTTTTTTTCACATATAAACTAGTATTTTTCCTAATAAAAATGATATAATAAAAACAGATACTATTATACTCAGTTTAGAAGTAAGGGAGCTGAGACTCAGAGAGATTCAAATAATTTGCTTAAGGCCATCTGGCCAGGATTAAAACCAAAGTCTTGGGCTGGAGTTGTGGCTCAAGTGGTGGAATGCTTGCTTAGCACACGTGAGGAACTGGGTTTTATCCTTCACACCACATATTGTGTCCACCTAAAACTAATAAATAAATAAATAAGTAAACACACACACACACACACACACACACACACACATATATACATACAACAAAGTCTTCTGCCTCGCCCTTTCTTTCTACTACCTCATTTTCTTGTGGAGCTTTTGTGAACTTCATCAAGTCTGGGACTTTTGTCTGTCTCAATCACTGGAGAAATTTCTCTGCTTTTAGCAGAGCTGGGAATATGGTAGGCACTCAACTGTTTGTCAAATGAGTGAATAGTTAAAATTCTGTAGACTGAATTTTATGTCATTGAACAGAAAAGTATTTAAAGCTTCTGTGACATTATCATACCTTTTTCAATAATTTATTATCAATAGTCAGTTCCCATACTAATGTACTGACAATATGGATAATAGATTCTATCAGCAGTTATTGTGTTCTGTTTCCCATCATTCTCCAGTTGTTCCCAGGTTAACTCTGTATTTCCTGAAGTAGTGTATCATGCCACCTTAGTGACTTCCTGCTTTAAAAAGAGCATATACATAATCTCAAGGTTTTAGGAGAATAAGTAATAAGGGTAATGTGCTTGTTTGGGAGTCATCAGACCTGGGTTGTGATCCTATCACTTCCCCTTGTGTCTACATGACTTGGAGGAAGTGCCCTCAACCTCAGTGACCCTCGGGTTTCCTCTGTAATGATTTGCATGGGGGTGATTATGAGGAGAGGTATTAGGTAGAGGGTTTGGCACACAGGAAATGATATATGTGTATAAAGGGCTCAATCAGCCAATGAAAATATGTCATTTGTTTACTATACTCTATGAAGACTATCATTTATCTAAAGTTTGGATTATTTTTTTAGAACATATAAACCTTTCCATGTGTATGTTTTCCCACTTAATTTCATGATTTCAGATAGCACCTAACTAAGACCTCTTTTGATGAATTGCCACATTATTACTGAAGTGCTTAATCTGCTGCCACTGTAAAATAAATACAAAATTCCTCTTTTAATTTTCCTTTGGTAAAAGGAACAAAGCCCTGCTTCATTAAGTCCTGTATGGATCCCATTCATTATTCAATTGGCCCCGCAGCCCAACTTTCGAACTCCTTACCTGCAACTATGAAAGACACAGGTATAAGGCAAATATATTGACTGAGATCCCTAGGCTCAGCAGCCTCTTGGGTGTTCGTGTCAACTAATTGGTTTTATTGATCATGATTTTTGAGTCAAATTGACATATTGGTTATTCGACCTTGACTGAGTTGATGTAAGTTAGTGGAATCAACCAGATGTGTATTATCATCATTGATACTTACTATCAAAACTTAGTTTTTCATTTAACTGACATTCATCATGCAATATTGTTACCAGTTCTATCCAGTTTGCAAACCCCAGTAGAAAAGGAGAAGCTACACAGTGTTTAAAGGAAAGGGGTGGAGCCATAAGGCAAGAGAAATGTATGCTCTCATAACTCATTTTTCATCTCACTTGCCTCAAAGTATGAAAAGAGATTACTCTGCTCTTGCCTCAGTTTTTCCTTCAGTAAAATGGAGGTGATAATATCTGTTCTTCCTATTCTACATATGTGTGATAGGGACAGGATTTTTAAAAAGTACTGGACTAAGGCTAATATAAAACAGCATATGTGAAAGTGCTTTGAAACATAAAAAGGGCTTTTAAAATGAGAGGTGTTGTCTGTTAAATTCATTGCAAAATCAAAAGGCATAGAGTTTTAGAATTGGAAGGCAGTTTTAGAATCAGACCCAACTTCTCAGCCTGCATAAGCCATACTCCCTTCCACATAATTACTGATAAGGAATTTGCCAGGCCCTGGTAGATACCATTCCCATTAGAAGCAGTGGACTCACAGGTGGTGGTTCATGTTCAGTGGCTCATGGAGAGAGCTCAATGCATTGTTACACAGAACTGAAATGTCTTTCCATGTAATCTTTCCATTTGTCCTGATTCTTTTTCAGAATTATGCAGAATTTATCAGAATCACACACATAGGATAGATGGCCTTTTACATACTTGTTAGATAATATTGTTCGTTTGAGAAATAAGGGTAGAAAAAATGGAGAAGCAAAACTGAAATAATAAAAAATCACCCTGAAATAATAAAAAATCACCGATGATGCTAACATAGAAGTAGACACCAATGGCATTTGGCATATACTTGTATAAATGTTGTTCCCCACATACTTTTAAAAAAAGAAGATTAGATTGTATTTGCATGTTTTATAAGTCCTACTTCTTTTGCTTTCTGAATGCAAACACCTTTCATGTCACAATCATAGAAATGTGTTTTTTTTTAAATCATGCAATATACTGTCATATAGGTTTACCCCATTATTGAGTATCTGTTTTGGTCTAATATTTTGCATCGCTTTCATAGCAAACTGCTATTTAATTTTATTGATTTACTTTGAAGTAATTATAGTTTGACATAAAATTGCAAAATAAGAGATTTTTTTTATGATCTTCATCCCTTACAACATTGGTAACATCTTACAATAGTAATTATGGAAATTGATAATGGTACAACCTGCCAACTTTATGCAGATTGCTCCAGTTTTACATGCATTGGGGTGTGGGGGGGGTTGCAGTTTTATCACAGGTATAGATTTATGTCAAATCTACCACAGTCAAAATTATAGATCTCTTCCATTCATTCTTGTAGGGATCATTGGTCCTATCTTTTGGTAGTTCATCCACTCCCCACTGATGCATGTGTGTGTGTTACATCATTTTGGGACATGTGCCAAAAAGTTGGAAATATATACCATTCTGGCCTACATTTTCTTCTGCCATTCTTTTTGGGTGGGCAGAGAACTGTCCTCTTATTTTTAAATTTTGATTGAATTAGAGTGAGAAAAATATGATCTGGTTTTTCTAACTTAAAGATTTCTCATGATGTGACTTTATTTACAGTGAAATTTTCTGATTGGACCTTGAGAACCTGTAACATGTTAGGGATCCAGTAAACATAAGTGGAATGAAAGAGTGAATGAGTTCAAAGATTCATAGCTTTTCACAGGCACTGTTCTAGTGAACAACCCACAAAAAACCCTTGGCCTTGTTGAGATCTTAATTTTAATCAAATGAGTGAAGGAGATGAGTGAAGAAATAAATAAGCCAATAAGTGACTAGATAGATGAATAAAGTGGTTTCTTGCATGACCAAAGAGGTTTGGAATCCCACTTAGATGTCATTTCTAAAGGTAAGTTATTTGGGATGTGGGGAGACATGGATAATGTTGCGAACCTCCCCATCATATATGTTTCAGTCGGCTTTTATGCTGCTGTGACTAAAAGATCTGGCAAGAACAATTTTAGAGGAGAGAAAGTTCATTTGGGGGCTCATGGTTTCATAGGTATCTGGCTCCATTCCTCTGGGCTTGAGGTGAGGCAGAACATCAGGGTGGCAGAGTGTGACAGAGGAAAGAAGCTCACAAGGCGATCAGAAAGCAGAGAGAGAGAGGGACTCCACTTGCCACATAAATATAATATATATACACACACCCCAGAGGCACACCCCAATGCCAACCTCCTCCAGCCACATCCTACCAGCCTTCAATTATACTCAATCCCCCGTGAGGGGGATTAATTCACTGATTGGGTCAAGGCCCTCATAACCCAATCATTTCTCCTCTGAATCTTTTTGAATTGTATCACACATGAGCTTTCAGGGTATACTTCACATCCAAACCATAACAATGTGAGAACGTTCTTAGGAACTGAAACCAAATTTATTCCAATTTTAGGCTATAAATATGTTAGATACTGGATTCTTCAACCCAACACCCCTTCTTCAGTTTGATTTTTATTGGTTGGTGTTCTAACTATTGGTCATTATTTCCACCCTGGAAGGAACTAACAGTTCTCCACTATATATTTTCATAGAAGAACATAACATTCTTCTTTCCCTATGTATAAGATTTTTACTTAAAAATATCCCAAACCCCTTGCTAAAACATTTCATAATAGTTCATCTGTTACATATGTCCCTATTTAAAGGAAATTTTATTAAAAGAATATTAAGAACATTATTCTATATGTTTGGTTTCATTAATACTAGTTAATAAGCTTACATTCTAGTAACCAAAGCTCAATTATTTAATTTGTGTCAGGTGAATTTGATATCTGTGGCTAAAAGGAATGGAGGGCCTTCAGATAAAGTGCTTAAAATCTGTGTGCGTTTTCTCAGATGATTTTAACTACCACAGAAATTTAATAGGTAGACAAGCAGCTAACTGATATTTTTCATTTAGTATAAAATGTTCTGTTGAATAAGGGTTTTAATGACTAGTTGATAATTTGAAGTGTGCCTTTTAAACTTTTCATAGTGATTTCCTGTGCTTATGTTATGTAAAAAATGTAAGCAGACCCCTACATTTTTAACTCTTCCAATGGTGTTCAATCCATCTTAATTTACTGGGTATTGTTGGATTTTAGACATCTTCTTCAGATAGCCTCACAAGCCTTTGTATACACTGGGTTATTTTAGGACATTTACAGTGAGGTAAGGCAGCAGCTCATTCTAGGGCATTATCCTGTTGGCCCCTTTGATCTGGGATCCTTTCTGGAGAGCCACTCATTAGGTAAGTACCCTTCAAAGGAGAGGCAGCATGCAGAAAATGATAAAATCAATTTATTCTCTACTTCATGCCAACATGAGAAAAGACAAATGACATTTCTTTAGGGAGGAATCCTAAGTGCCTGGCAATTTGCACAGGATAAATGGAGCCTGGAAGAGGAGTTTTGAAGGCAACTGTTACTTAAAATTGATAAACTCAGTAGCAAGGGGGCTGTACTATTTTACAGAGACCTTATGGGGATTGAATGAGATTATCCATTTATGAGAAAGTGATTTTTAAGCCATACAAGGCTATAATCATGTCTTATGTTACTATTAATATGCTAGGTATGTTCTTACAGTTAACATACCTGATCCTGTTTCAAATTACAACTTCACTTTGTGAATTCAACAGTTTTATTTTTTGCTACAGCACACTTCTTTCTCTAATCAGTGGTTTATTTGTAAAAACTTAGTTAAGTCCAATTAAAAATATTAAGTACTATGATAGTGTGTCCTAGATACCCTTGTCTATTTCAGTTTGCCACATGCTCAGTTCTAAAAGATCTTTGAGTTAGCTGGAACACCAGTGAAGCCTCTTGAGGCCTCTTGAATGACCTGCAGTGATTAGACTGCAGTGGCAGGGAGGGAATAAAGGTCACGAAAAATGGCTCATTCGAAGTTGAATTTGGTTTGAGCTTCAGGCAGTGGCCTAAGTGCACATTTGCTTACCACTCATGATTTCTGTTTCCCTTTCTAAACCCTAAAGTGGGTGGCTTAGAGCTTGCTGTACACAAAACATAGAGTGGGTAAGTCAAAGTTAACTATAAAGAAAATAACTTTAGAATGGTAGAATGTTCCAGTTAACTTTGTATGCAGGGAACAAAGAGCCCCACATTCTGGAGGCTCAAACTTGTATGTTTCTTGTCACCAGGGACCTATGCTTCTTCAGGCTCAGTACTTTGGCATTGTTAGCATTTGGCTTCCACCTCATGACGCAAAACTTACCTCAGCTTCATCTATCCAATCCATATTCCAACCAGCAGAAAGAAGGAAAAAAAGAAAGCACCCTTTCTGACCTTTAAGTTGCACATACCACTCATTGACATCTGAGTCATCTAACAGTTCATTCAGTAAATAGTTGTTGAGCATCTGCTATGTGCAAAGACTGTTCTAAGCCCTAGGCACTTATCTAAGTGTTGGTCTAAGCGAACAGAAAGGACTGAACAAAAATCCTTCTGTTCGTGGAGATTACATTCTATAAAATGCCAGATCTAGTGTGTGTGTGTGTGTGTGTGTGTGTGTGTATGGGGGGATACACTGACCAGAATTTTAGGTCACATGGTCACACTAGCTTCCAGTAGGAAAATTTAGTCTTTAGTTCAAGTAGGAAAATTTAGTCTTTAGCTTGTTAGCTATATGCCCAGCTAACATCCTGAGAATCTATTACTATGGAAGTAAATGAAAGAATGGATAGGGAGCAATTAATAGTCTCTCTACCATAATGAAAAAAAGGAAAAGGAGAAGAAGAATACCAACTGATTCCTTATCTCACTGAGCATAAAAAAATAATAATAACTTTGCAACTACACCTTTAGAGAGAATATTCCTAATAGACATTTGCTCCTAAGTGTGTGTGTCTAGTGAATATCTGAGTCACTTCTGGAGATCATGGTTGATAAAAACATGAAGAATCATACAGTGGGTGAACAAGCTGAGGGATATTTGGATATCTCATTATACTTGGGATTGCTGATGGGTGAAGGTTGTTAGGTCTACAGAAGCCAAGAAGACCGAGGGTTCTTTAAATTGTTAAAGGGGTGACATATAAGAAAAGATTTTATGCTGCCTTGGAAGACTGTGCTAGAGCTTCAATGCTAAAGAACTCTGTAGCAGCAGGAACTCTCTTACCTGTTCCAGGTGAATTTCCATCCCAACTAGAGGGGCCATGGAGATCTCCATAATTCTATTTATGTTCCACTAAATAAATGACTTGGGAAGTAGATGATACTTAGGTCCTGCTGGGATCTTCTTTGTTTTGTCCCTTGAGGAATTCTATTGGAATGCAGAAATTTCTATCAAAGATCAAAAATTACATCTTGATTCTAGACCCTGCTCTCTCTTATAAGGTTGCAATAGAATTCCCCTGTATTTTGTGCACAGCTTTGACTTTTCATAATACTGTTTGAATATGAAATATATAAGCAAGAAGATATGAGTTTCACAAATGATTATAGGAAAAGAATTGAATGGATTAAGTTGCACATCATATAGAATGAAGACCCTTCACTAGTCCTGTGATAAGGATTGTATTCTGCTTAAAATGCCTTCAGAGCATTACACTAGCCCACCTATATGTACTATTCAGTGCATGCACACTTTGGACCATGGGATTAATCTGAACAGTGAACATAGATTAAGTACTTCCTACATATCAGGCATGAGCTAAGTACTTCATTTGCATATTGCTGCCATTTTCTGCAAGCTGGGCAGAGTGATTGCTCCCATTCTGCAGATGCAGACACTGAAGATCCGATACCTGGAACCAAATCTGCTTGATATAGCCTACACACAGAACACAGTTTTTTAGTGAAGAACTTGGGATATCATTTTAAGATTCTCAAGTCTGGGACCAGTTTTGATTAACTAGTAGAAGCATCAAGCAGAGAGATGCTTCTTCCACTTTGCCCCAGGGGAGCAGGACAGCAGGCTGGTGCATTGGGAGAGGGAGGAGGCAGGAAGAGGACTAGATGAGGAAGGCGTTTGAAGTTTGCTTCCTTATCTTAAAACAAAATAAGGGAAACCCTGTCTTTTGGCCCCAAACATTCACTGTGTATAGTTTTAGTAGTGAAAAATGTCAGTCAAATGGGCCCTGGGCTTGGTGGTTTTTAATGGAAATACAAACATTTTCTGAGCTAGAGAAGTATAGGCTTTCACCTTAAATAATCATAATCAGCAGTTAAATAATCTAAAGGCTTGTGAATTGTACAGCTTAAGTAATTCCAAGCACCATACTTTATGTTATCTCCATCTTCACAGCAGCCCCAGGGGGACCAGGAAAGGTCACCCATTAAAAGGAGAAAGAGAAATGTATGGACCTCCCAACCTCCTGAAACATGGCAAGTCAAAGGGGGTGTTGTGGCCCTCTCTTCCCATCCAAGAGCAACATCACATTGGAAGAAATCCAAGAAGGACCTGATCTAACACTGTAGGAGGCACTACCAGTTTTAACCCTATGAGGCAAGGATAGGACAGCCACATCACACAAAGAGAGACCAAGGGACAGTAGAGCCACATATCCAGTCCTAAAAGAAGGATTTTCTGGAGCAGTGATCAGGGCTCTCAGGATTAGCATTCACAGCTTAAATCTACTCACAGTAGCAGTGTGAGCCCCGGAAACCTGAGACCATTTCTCCATGTGTGATGAGGTCTCTGGACTCAGATGAACGCGTTAAATTCTCCAAAGCCATGGCTCTCAACCTGATTTTGTTCTTCAGAACACTTGGCAAAGTCAGGATGTAGTTTTGGTTGTCATGACTGGAGTAGAAGGTACTCCTGAAACCTAGTGGATAGAGACCATAGATGCTGTCAAACATCCAGCAGTGCACAAAGCAGCCCCCCAACAACAAAGAATTACCTGGCCCCAAATGCCAATGATGTTTTTGTTGAGAAACTCATAATTAACCTCCCTTTTTAGATTGGTGTACTTTAACTGTGGAAGAGAAGAAAAGCTTTGTAGGGTCTCATCTTTGATTTAGCCTGTCCTATTTTATTTTATTTTTTTAATATTTAGTTGTAGATGGTCATAATATCTTTATTTAATTAATTTATATGTGGTGCTGAGGATCCAACCCAATGCCTCACACATGCAAAGCAAGTGCTGTACCACTGAACTACAACTGCAGCCACCTTATTTTCAAAGGTGACTCAAAGAGGATGTGTTTTCTCAGGGTGATGATCAGGCCCCAAGGATGTAGTAGCTTGGGTATTTTGTGTAGGACTGATTGAGTTTGACCTCTTGGCTCTGGCTTGCTTTGTTAGAATTTCAAACCGACTTACCAAGTAGCTCCCTAATGGAATTATCAAGGGTTTCAGATCCAAATCCTCAAGTGCCTAATCTCCCTATGAGATATAAACCCTGACTGGGATCTGAAAGCCTTGTTTTGTTAATGCCCACTGTTTAAAAGAGCATCCAAGCCTGCCTGTCTCTGGAATCCATCATTCTTTAATGTGTAACTTTCTGTTCCTCAGTTTCCCCAAATACAGATTAAGAGTGTGAAACTGGACAGTTCGCAAGGGTTAGACCAGTCCTAGAAATTGGTACGTGATTGTAGTGGTCCCCGACCCCCACTCCACCTTTGCCTCTCACTTGCATTTGTTCCTTCCTTCATGACATCCCTCTGGGTAGCCAGGCCTTCATCTAGGGAAACATTTCTGCCGATGGTTGTTTATGGGAGAAAATTTAGAAGTAGAACACTAAACATGTGAAGACTTTATGCAAGAGCAGAGCCTTTCAGAAGGAAAGATTGTTCCTCAGATAGATGCCAGGTTCATGTTTTGATTGTGAAGAACAGGATTTGGGGCAAATCTTAATTTGTAGAGTTTCTCTGGCTCCCTATAATATCCTCCTTGAATAGGAAAAGTCTAATTCAGATGTTATTGGGGAAGCTACGACTCTAATGTAGAGGATAGACATCAAGATCTGTATCCTCATTCGAGACATCACAAAAGGTGTCGAGTCAGTGAAGATGTATGAGTGGGTCGAGGAGCACAGCATGGAGGTGGGGAAGAATTTGGGTTGTCTTGGTCCCTGGTAAGTTTTAAATGACCATTGTGGGAGAAATGAATGAAATGACTCTTCATTGTTTCCTGATGCTACTGCCTACCTTTTTCATCCAGCTGGCTGCCTTTCCTAAATTTCCACTCCCTGATCAGCTCCTCCTTTTCTGCCACTTCCTAGTCATAGAATTTAGGAACCAACAGATTTTGAAAATTAAAATGCTTGAGCTTTGGATTAAGCTGCTCTCTCTGGGGGTCTTAAATCGAATCTGCAGGAGCTTGAGGCCAACTTTGGAAATCTGCTATCATCTCACGCTCCATGCTTCACTCTGAGTGCATTGCAGCCCCGGTGCCAGCATGCACTTGTGATAACAGGTAAATTTCTGACTTTCTATTGTATTTTAAAGTTGATGTTTGTGTGTTCACCTCCCCAAGCCCTGAGCTTAGAGCTTCTAAATCCTCCTGACTCTGCCTCTGAAAATTTTCTTGGAAAATGCTTCCTTCAATGCATTTCTGAGGTTCTTGTTAGCTAGTGCTTTATAAGGTCCTGTGGGATTGGGTAAGCCCAAGGCTATTCTCTGCTCCCTACCCCCATCATTCTCTGGGGAAACTGACCCTATGGGCTGCATCACCAGGATTCCCTTGCTGGCTGTGTTCTGGTTGGGTCTGAAGTCAATATGAGGCACTGCAGGAGATGGGAGGGTGGGGGGAGAAAAAGGCTAGAGAATGTTCCCCCAGCCCCAGTTTCTTGCCACATCTCATAGCAGGGGCTTCTCTCCATGACTACAGCCCCCTCTGAACAGAGCCCATCCATGGCTCCCTGTCACCACAGTTAGCTCATTTTTGCATTCGTCCCTTCAGCCTAATGTGGCAATGGTTGCCTGCTGTTGCCAGTTTCTGGATGGCTCAGCATCTCTTGTTTGTTTCATTAACCCTGCTCACCCCTTCTTCTGAAGCCCCTTCATTGAAGTCTCCTCATTGGAACCATCTGTGGTAGATTCCATTTCCTTCAGGATCCAGACTAGCACAGTGGGGAGGGCTATGGTGCCTTGGTCAGATGCATAAGATTGTGAGAATGATTTAAGAAAGTGTTGTTAGAAAATGTTTACATTTCCCATATTAAATAATTTTGGGAAAAGAAGTAGGTTGTTTGATGCTAAAGTCAAAACACTAAAACAAACCCTTCATTCTGTGGTTTTCTAAAAATGAATGGCTTTCAAATGACCCTTCGACATGAGTGACTGCTGCTGCCCCCACCTTAGAAAGATGTGTGGCTGAGGTTCCCAGAGTCAGGCTGAGTCTTGGACTAGCAAAAACAGTTCCCTCCTCTTGCCACATCCAATGGGAAGAACTGCTCCTTTGTTCTACAGATGTCGGGGAGTTGCTTTGGCTGAAAGGAAGAGGTTCTTGAGATGCACTGGAGGAAAGTTTTCCAGGAGCATATCATTCTTTCAGTCAAGCTCAGAGCATTTTTGGTTTTGGGCAACTGAAGGCATCTGTGGTTTTCTGTAGCAGCTACTGTTTTGTAGCACGTTGGACTAAGGCTCTTCTCACTGATTCCATCTTTTGTTTAATCATTGACTCATTCATTAGAGAAATCATGCGAGGCAGTCAGTTGTTTCTTGAGAGAATGAGCAAATATTTACTGAGTACCTAGTCAATAAACTAATGTCCAAAGGATTAGAAATCAAAGTTACAGCCTGAATAAATATCCAGAAAAGGGGAAGTGCATGAAGCTATCAGAGCATCCTGCAGGATGTGGCTGTGAGCCCTGATAGGTTGCATGAGTGGAAGAACATCAGGTAAAAGGTGGTTGGGGGTACATTGTCAGAGGAGGATACTTGCCTGTACAAAGGCCCTATGGAAGATAGGATTCACTTGTCTTCCATTAGCTTGTAGGAGGTCTAAGAGGCTGGACCATAGAGACAAAATGGGAAAATACGGTAGTTAGGCAGAGAGGTTGGCAAAGTCCATATATACAGGACTTTGGCGCCATGGTCAGATTATTGATATTTATCCTTAGAATAGGAATGTTACATGCAACCCATTGTAACAGGAGCACTCTATTCTCATGATTGGGCACCGCCTGAGTCCTATGTTTCTGGGCAAATATTTCCTAAACAACTCCAAAATTCTCCTCTGTAGACTTACATTTGTTTAGAAGGCCATTTTATTGAAGTTAAGTGAACTGCTCATTAGGAAAGATGGATTTATCAAATGCTTATATTTAGAGGGGAAGAGACAATTCCCTGCTAATTCATGTATTTCTCAAGTGCCACGAGAAGCCTGCCCTTCAACCGGGCATCCCTGAATATTTCTGGGGAGAAGTTCCCAAACACCTGAATGGGGTGTAACTATAAGTCTGGTGTTGATGAGTGGTGAGGATTCCTCTGTGGAACTGAGTGCTGTATTCCTATGAGAACCCTCTTTCCTAACTGGAGCCTCATTAAGCTTGGATAAATTACTGTTATATCTTTTTTTAAAAAGTCAATTGTATATAAAAGTAAAATGAACCCCATGTCCCTTCATCCAACTTCAGCAATTATTCAACCCATTGCCAATCCCCACCCCTATCCCAGGATTATTTTGAAGCCGATCCCAGACATTATATCATTTCATCCATAAATACTTCAGCATAAACATTATTTTTTCAGATAAACATTTTGACACCAAATTACAAACACTCTAAGGTGGAAGAGAATTTTAATGTGAAAGGCTCAGATTTTAATATTTTCAAAATGTTATAAAAGCAAAACAGACCATTTGGTGATATTATATGGGAAAGTCAGAAAGATTTACAATGCTGGACACTTTCCTTTATTGATTTTCGTCTATTCTCCCTGCCTTATGCCTAAACCTCAGTGTTCCCAGGATTGACTAATTCTATCTCTTACTCATCTCCTAGTCATTATTGATATTTCTACCTAAATAATGATATTTCTACTAGAAGAGAAGGCCCTTTTTTAAATTATAGAAATTCATTTTTTGTGGTTTTTTTTTTTTTTTTTTGCTTTTGTTTTTGTTTTTTGGTACCAGGGATTAAACCTAGGGGCACTTTGCCACCTAGCCACATCCCAGCCCTTTTTGTTTTTAGACACTGTCTCGCTAAGTTGTTTAGGGCTTTGCAAAATTGCTGAGTCTGGCTTTGAAATTATGAACCTCCTGCCTCAGCCTCCTGAGCTGTTGGGATTACAGGCATGTGCCACTGTACCCATTTGAGAAGGTCTTTTCTTGATCCTGTCTCTTTTTAACTTTTTGACTGAATGGTAACTTCAGGATTTTGAGGGAATAAACAAATAAGTTTCAAAGTGTGTGAACCTGAACTGCTAATTGGTCACATGTCCTACACTCAAGGGTTCTTAGGATTTGGTTAATGATAACTTTTCTGCAGAGAAGAAAACTGAGATTAAGCTCACTTTGTTAGGAGATTAAGTTCCTAAATCTCTAGAAATCTCTGAAAGTACCCATTTACCTTCTTTTATTAATGATCACATAGGCATCACATCATCTTGACCTCAGGACCGTCCATTTTATTGGGAAAAAATAACTATCGGGGTTGCTCTTGATCATTTATTCATTCAACTGTCAATATCTAAGGACTTCTCACTGTGCTACATGCTTATCCACTCATGGCTCATGCTATGCTTTCTGGCAGTTTACTGCAGAATTGATTGTTTGAATGTCCATTTTCCATATGCCCTTGGAACACTTTGATGGCATTGAGATGGCTTCTGCATCCAGTTATCTCTCACTTAGGTAACCATGGGGTATCTTTGGGCTGAGCCAGGTTTTTGTCTTGGGCTTGACTCTCAAATCTACTTACTCTAGAGAGGAATGATTTCAGAACATGTGTCAGCTGGGTCAGGGACTTGGGGATCATTCTAGTCCTGGCTTTAATAGAAGCTGGGAAGAGACAGCGTCCCAAGAAGGGTGGGATATGTGAAGGCTGGAGCCTTCCATCAAGACAGACTTTGTGTCCTTCACATTTTAGTTTTTAGTTTGCTCTACACCAAACAAGACTAAGCATTGAAAATTAGGTTTCACCAAAATTTACTGTTTTATGGTATCTAGCCCATAATTTCATCTAATGGTGCTGCTTAATTCTCAGCAGCATCTCTGAAGCTTTTGGTCTGCCTTTGCCCTGAAGTGGTAAAGGATTCATTAACACAGGAGTGAAATGCCTGGGATATGGGGCAGGGAGATAGATGATTTGAGCTTGAATCTTGGCCCTCCATTTATTCTACTTGCTCTGTGACCTTGGCCAAGTGTGTAAATGATATTATGTCCCCTGTGGAGTTCTTCTGAGAATTAAGTGAGTTAATATGTATAACACAGCCCAAATCTGCTACTTAGTAAGCCTTAATAAATCTACTCATCAGCATTCGGAGGGAACTCATTCTCTCTTCAGAGAACCGACTCTGCCTTTTCTTATACTATAACTACTTCCTTTATCATTCCACCTCCTTGTTCTTTGATACTTTTGCATTTTGCCACTGGAGTGTTTATTCCTTCCCAGCCCTTGAAGATCTAAGACAGTTAGTTCTCCTGTGCTCTTTTCCCCAGTACCCTCCATGATGCAGAATCTTACCTCTGTGTGAAAAGTCCCTGGCTTCTCCTCCTCATCTTGTGGTGAGTTTTAAGGACCCACCTTCTTTAACCATCTGTGCATTATTTCTGTACACATTCCACAAATAAATTCTGAGTATTTCCTATAGGAGGGGCACTAGGTCCAGCCTTTGTAATGTGGTGCTTGCCTTGTGGAGTTCATGCTACGATGAGGAAGTTGGCAGTATAAGCTGGTAATGTCTATGCAAGGTGGTAAATGTGCAGATAAGGAAAGTTCTGAGTGGGGTATCTATGATCAGGTTGAAAGGAAGCATGGAGTTTGTTGGTAGCTTCTGGGAAGGACAGACATGTCAACTGAGACCTGAGGGGCAAAATAACTAGCTGAGATCAAGGAGGGGAATAGAAGTATTTCTTATAGGACCCACAGTCAAATACAATATTCAAATGGCAGATACAAAGAATTCAGTGATAAAGCTGAAGTGATCTTGCTACTTGCCCAAACAGTTCTGGAAGATTCTCCTGAAAATGGCTATTTATATGAAGGTGGGGGCAGGGGGTCCAAAATGTCATTCCCATAACTATGCAGTAGTAGATGATCTACTACAATATCCCTGACTCCTAATCTTTGCCTTAAAACAACGAGATTTCCTTCCAAGCAAGGTTGGAGCTCCCCTTTTCTTCTATTCACACATTCTTATTTACATGTGGCCATTGGAAGTTGGCTTCGACCCTATGTCCTTTTTTTTTCAAGCTGCCATAACAGCTGGCGTCTTCCTAATGCACAGCAACATTGTTTACATTTGCACTGGTCAGCTTGGACTGGATATGAAATTGTTGGCATTACCTTTCCCTCATGACGATATTAGAAATAATTTATATGTTTATAACAAGAAAACTTTTTATTAAAAAAAAGTGATACACAATAAAAGAGGCTCCCCGAACTGGTCTGGAATTTTTCAGGATGAAACTAAACTTAGACAATATTATTTAAAACTCCAGCTTGGAGTCAAGCTGTTTTAACACAACTAGAAGTCTACATACAAAAATCTGTTGCGAGTAGACATGGATGACTTTCTATAATGTAAAGTTTTGTTATCTTAATATCTGAAATAATACAATTGTAAACACTTTAAAGCCTGAGGAGACAAAGAGTTGACTCCTTCCACAGCTGACCTCAACCGAATAGCATCTTAGCCCCTCATCTCTGAAAACATGCTTTCTTGAAGTTTTGTTAACCCAGGAAATAATAATGATCAAAATTGTGGAATGGGGTGCATTTTTATTGAGCAGAATCCAGTGAAGGACCAGGAGGGCTTCTGTCTCTGATGTCCAGGTCCACAGAGTAAGGACTCTCCATCATTGGAAGGGAGGGAAGGAGAGCCAGCATCAATTGCCAGAGATTTCTTTTTCCCATTTTTGTAAGTTGAGTGAATTACACCCTTGTTTCCCAGAACCCTCTTAGGAACTTTCTCTTTAGCCTCAGGGACACCCTGAGTAGAACTGGTCAGATAGACATAGGTAGTATTTTGACTGCAGTACAGCCTGCCTGTTGGAGATGTAGACTTGAGTGTGTGTGTGCACCTGCGTGTGCATGCTCAGCCCCCACACTGCCACTCAGGTGCTTGCTCATGAGCCCTACAGGTGTAGAGGTTGCATTATTTACAGGTGAAGAGACCAGTAGGTTCATTTTTTGGGGGGGAAGCGGTGGAGGGATACCAGGGATTGAACCCAGGGTCCCTTAACCACTGAGCCACATCCCCAGCCTTCTTTTATATTTTATTAGGAGATAAGGTCTTGATAAGTTGTTCAAGGCCTTGCTGAGTTGCTGAAGCTGACTTTAAACTTGCCATCCTCAGCCTCCCGAGTTGCTGGGATTACAAGTATGTACCATCCCACCGGATAGTAGGTTCATTTTTTTTTTTTTTTGTACTGGGAATTGAACCCAAGGGCATTTTAATCCATGGATATGTACACGGGGTCTATAATGCAGGAAGGGTGAAGGAACTGTGATCATCATAGCAGGCCTCAAGGAGCAGACTATGGAAGATCATCAGACATTCTGAGTGCCAGACATTTTAACAGTAGAGTGGGTTGGATAAAATTAATTCACGCTGCTCTTATTATCCAAGATGAGATTATAAGAACATATAATTATAAAATGGCTTTCTCTTGCAATGCATTTTAAGTAACCAGAAGCAGTAATATTACATCACTTTGCATATCTAAAGAATTAAGAATAAGTGATATTTATTTTGAAATACATTTAACTCTTTTTTAAAAAAATAGAAATTATATATGCACATTATGAGAAACATTGACCAGCAAAATATAGAAAGCATTTAACTAAGAAAAAGTCTTGACTTTTTGAGTTTTTTTTTTTCTTATTCCCATGCCTACATTTTGCATGTAAGTAGTTGTGCTTTGTGACAATTTTTTTTTTCTATTTTTGAATCTACATAGAGTGATGCTTCTTTTGTTATTATAAAATAATTGCTTTTTCTCCAAATTGGAATATAAATGGAATAGTGCATGTTCCATTACCAGAGGAGAAGGGAACCCTTGTAGTTATATTTGGAACTCATGGACTATTAAAATCAAATCCTAAAACACTTGCTGAGCATGGACCTAATACCTGGCCCTGTGCCTGATGCTAGATGGTGAGGTGCTGTGGAGATGGCCAAGACCTAGAGGATGCTTCCAGGGAGCGTCATTTTAAATGGGGAGGAAAATAAGGGAAGGAAATTGGGCTGTAAATAAGGGGAAGTGGCAGTTTATGGAGAAAGGAATGGAGGCGATATAAGAAGGAAAGGAGGAGAGATTGCAGTAGGAGGAAAAGAGGGAAGGAGCAGAGGGGAGGAAGGAAAGAAGAGGGGGAGGAAGGAAATAAGTAAGCAAGAAGAAAAAACACCAAGAAACAAGAAAGCATTAGCACCTACTGAATTTTCAATTTCCAGAATATAGAAATGGTTGAAGACAACCAAAGGAAAGATTTTACAAGATACTATAAAAATCAGTTTCTGAGGAATTTTACCATTATTAACCGTGACTTGATGATCAAGCTTTTTGACTTTCCTAGATCCTTCCTGTATAAAATTCTCTGGATATCTTGAATACCACATCTCTTTCTAAAATGTTCAAGAGAAAGCATACTTGGATATTATTGCCAGAAACTGTTGGTAATCTGACCTTGAGATACACACACACACACATACACACACACACACAGAGAGGTTTGTTTATTTGTTTCTTAAAACTCCAAACTACATCCAGAGATCTTTCACATCATTTACAAAAATTAATGCAAAATGGATCATGGACCCAAATAGGAGAGGTAAAACTATAACATTCTTTACAGAAAACACCAGTGTATGTTCTTTGATATCTGGGGCTAGACAAAACCTTTTTACACATGTCATCAAAACCAAAAGTAACTAAAGAAAAAAAAGATAAATCGGTTATGTCCTTCAAAGGTTATCATCTAGAAGAGAGCACCCTCAAAATAGGGAATCCATTTCAAATCATATATCTTACAAGGGACTTGTATCTAGAATATATACTCTTACAAGTCAATAATAAAAATACAAAAACCTAGTTGGCAAGGCATTTGAATTGACAGTTCTCTAAAGAAGATAAATGGATCATTAAAAGATGTCTTACCATCATTGTTTGGGGAAACATAAATGAATTCATTTTAAATGGTGAACTGTAAGGTATGTAAGTAGATCAGTAAACGATTGAGGACAAGTGTCTGCATAGTGCTGTGAAATCAACAGAGACTTGTGAGTCAGGGTCCATGTTCATGTTTATTTACAGCCTGTCTGAAGTAGAACATATAAAATGATTGTAAATGCCAGATCACAGCCTCCAATCACTTTTAAGCTTAGCATCCAAGGAATGCATTAGCAAATAATAGGCACTGGCATTTGAAGGCATTGACATTGAGCAAATAGAGATGCCAATCTACTCATTTGAATGCAAACTTCCATTTATTTTGAGTCCCATAGTAGATACCAGTCACATTGCTAGGAGTTAGGCAGGTGATATTGGATAATTGGTTCATGATTAAAAAAATTTTCTTTTTACTTATAGATGGACACAATACCTTTATTTTATTTATGTTTATGTGATGCTGAGGATTGAACTCAGTGCCTCACACCTTCCAGGCAAGGGCTCTACCACTGAATCACAACCCCAGCCCTGGGTCATTAAGTTTTAACCTAAATAAATATGCACAAAGGGCTTTTTTCAGCGGCCCCACAGAAATGACAGACATTTATTTGGTCTGTAAGGTGGAGAAGGCTTTGATGGGTGCTATTTAAACTGGGTCTAAAAGATTGAATAAGAGTTCAACAGGAAAAGAAGTAAAAGTGTCTTAGGGAAGTGGGCAGAATGACTCCATAAGAGCTTATTAAACAGCAGGCCTGGTCATGCTGGTGATTAACAGTGATGATGAGGGTGGTGCTGATAGTGATGACAACAGTGCTGATGGTGATAGTGGCCGTGATGATGATGATGATGGGGACGATGATCCCTGGTGGTTGGGCTGCTGCTGCTGCTGTTGCTGGTGATACTTTTGCAAAGACACCAGTTGTAAGGGCTTCTGAGGCATCTAAGTGATAAACTTCCAGGCATCTATAGCCATAGGCCTTGAGCTGCCCATGGTTGCCAGAAACACCTTTTGTCACTGGTCAGTGCCTTGCTTTTTGACCACTTAAAAATGTCAGACTTGTACAAATTTTATGTTTGCTTGTGGAGGAGCCAAGCACATTAGCAGCTAATAACTCATTGTACTCGGACCTGATGTGCAGTGGCCCTTACCTTTGCAGTCAGCAACCACTCACATCAGTGATTTCTTTGGAAGTCCCCTGTGTGCATGGTTCGGAATCTCACAGGGACCCCTCTCTTTGAATTAAAACATTAAATTGAACCATATGAAATTGCCGTTTTTATAGGTCACAAGTGGGTGAATATTCATGACTTTATCTAGATTAAGTTATAATAAACCCGATGCTAAGGCAGGCATATTTTAACTTAGTAAACTCTTCCACACTACGCCCCCTTTGCTAAGTGAATGGATTGCAAAGGGTCAAAAAATACACACTAGTCTGAGTTCTGTGGTGAGTGTAAAACACATGATTCCCTTTGTTATGAAAAAATCCATAAATTATCTCATCAATGATTTTTATATTAATCACATGCTCAAATAATATTTTGGAAATATTAGCTTAAATACAAATGTTCATTTCACCTCTTTTACATTTTTAAATGCAGTTACTAGAAAATTTATGTTGCTTTACATTTCTATCTGGCGGTGCTGCTACAGACAAAAAGTCCTCCTTGGTGCAACTCTTTTGGCAGATTCAGAAGGAAAACAGTTCAGAATGACTTTTAGAAACTGGCCCTTGGATGTTCTGAGCTCAACTTTACTTCAGTTTCTTTGAAAAGGGAAGGAAAGCAATCTAGCCTCTAAAGTCTCTATTTTGAAAACTGCATTATGGAAATGCCGCCCCCTCTACTATGTGAGATCCATTCCAGCGGCTCATAGTTTCTCCGTGTACTTACAGTATTTTCTTTGCTTTTCCTTTTTGTTCCCTGTGTTCATCCTGTCATCACTTTATCAAAGTATTGAGGCGCTGGCATCGAGCAAGTAGAGAGATTCAAGATACGAAATGCCTCGCTTGCTCAGACCCACGTCTGGCCAAGTCACCCGGGGGTTGGTGCAGTGCGTAAGCATTCGGATGTCTCTGAAATTGAGACCATGCCATGCGGTGCCAGAGCAGTGGGGAGAAAAGTATGTCACTCTCCTGGAGCCGACAATTTGAACTGTCAGGGTCAGGGCGTTGTGGTCTCCTTTTGCTCCCCTAATCCTGACTAAGGAGGTAATTTAAGCAGAATCCTGGGGTGCCAAATTAAGGAGGCTCTAATGGGAAAATGAGAAACGGAGGCTGGGGGGGCTCAAGGACACCCATTAGCATGCTCACTTCAAGATGTGCTCCGGTCAGTGCTCCTTAGAAAGGCCCGCACTCCCCAGCCATGTCTTTTCTTATTGGAACACAACCAAAGGCAAGCATGGAGATTTCTAAACATAATATTTTGGAACCCAAGGGAAGGTAGAATATTGCAGACAGTGATAAAACCACAATTTAGTAATTGTGTTGCGTGATTATGTAGCGTATGGTGGGGCTGCTGGGAGGGGAAGAGTAATGAGCGTGGGCAGCAGATACTCGACCCCTCAGGTTGTGATCTAATCTTTTCTTAACCAGGTCCATGTAAATCTGCAGGATATCCTGCAACCCTCTTTTCCCTGTAGCCACATCTTCTGTGGGTGTAAGAGAAATCACTGTAGGGGCTACAGAGCAGTGGTAGAGCACTAACTAGCATGCTGGAGGCCCTGTAAGGAAAAAAAAAAATGTCTGGAGGTCCTATTACTATTTCATTTTTTTATCTGACCATAGCTAGCTTTTTTCTTCAACTTGCAAAACTGCTGCCATAGCTCAGCCATCGCATCTGTATTTCAGCAGAAGGAAGGGTAAATGCCAAATGATTTCACCAGTGGGGAGAGAACAGCCTTTCCAAGAACTGTTGCTTATATCGTTGATATGAAATGGGTCATATGACTTTTCATAGAGGCCAGAGACTGAGTACATGAAAAACCAGCTAGAATGTGGAGCCCATCACACTCACCAGTCTCACAAAGGAAATTATAGTCTACATAACCAACTCCTTGCTCAGTTCTTGGCACATAGTATGCAATAAAACAATGAAGCTTAAAACAACCTCAGCTTTGCAGTCAGACAAAATCAGGAAACACTATGACTATTCTCTAAAGTAGAAAGTAATTTGACGAAAATAGTATCTAACACTGACTAAGCATGTCTCATGGCCATGTTCAGCCCCTAGAGCCCAGGACAGGGTTTGGTGTTTTACCCTCTCCCTTTGGAAACAACCAAATCTCCCCGGGTTTCATCGAAGGAAACTGAGGCTCAGAGAGTAAACTTGTCTAAGGAACGCAGCTAGTAATTCCTGAACCCAGGTCAAAGCTTGGACCTAAGACCTTAGAGTGATTAGCAAAAAGAACCAAATGTGGGATCAAAGAAGAACTGAAAAAGCTCTTGGTATAACTTTGAGGTAATTAAAACAGGTCCCATTGTCATGGGCTATTGAGGACCTGAATGATGCGGTTCTGGACTCTCTCCATCCTAGAATATTTTTCACGGATTCTCTGTTTTGAAGGATTTGCTGTGTCGCCACATGTAACAGTTGGTTTCGGGTCACCCAGGGGCATCCTCGGGAGCAGTTAGGCCTGTAGGTGCAGGGTGCCTGCCAGGGGTGAGAATGAGCCATGTGCATTTCCGGGGGTGCAACCAGCTCCTCTGGTGGCCATGAGACCCAGCAGTGTAGGAAGAGAGGTAGAGGGGAATCGCCTCTCAGGAATGGAGATTCCCCGAGAACCATGGATCTGCCTTTGATGTCAAGCAGCTTCCAAATAGCACAGAAATGATACAGATACATGCCAAAAGGGGGAAAAACAACTTTTGATCTAGTTAGAACCAATTAAACTTTCAATGTGCATGAAAGAAACTTGAGTGCTAGCCAGTTGTTTGCTATGGATGGATTTTGTCAACGAGCACAGTTGAAAATAATGAAACTAAGGCAAATCCGTGCCTGGCCTTCTACTTGGGGGAAGTTAATTGTGTGTGTGTGTGTGTGTGTGTGTGTGTGTAAAATGCTAGGGATTTCCACCTCCCCCCTTTGCAAGCTGAAGCTACCCCCACCTTCCCCCTTATCCAGTGATATTAAGAGTGATATTTTTCTTTAATGTTTTCTCAGAAGTCTGTCCCTCAGCCCTTTCCTTGTTGTCAATGCTGTTTAGTCTAATGTGTGTTTTTTGTTAGTGTGTGGACTAAAAAAGGTAATCTAATTAAGAGTGAAGGTAAGAAGCCCTGCAGGATTTTGGCAACAGAGAAAAAAACTCTAGGCTCTGGTATTTGATTAGCACCTCCCCCTTACAGCTCAGGGCTGTTACCTCCAGAGAGCTGGGAGTTTCTGGAACTTTATAAGCAGCCTTCCCCAGAGCGTAAAGCACATCTCTGACAGGACAACAGTCAGGTCTGAGAGTTGCTTGTCGAAATTCTGGCTGCCTTTATTCAGAACGACTGGCTTGGTAAATGTTTAGAGGGCCCTAATTACTCTTTGGGGTGATTAAAACATTGTGGATTTATGCTGTTCCACTAAGGAGAATGGCCTACGCCACATACCCAAAAAGAAAAAAAAAAAAAAAAACACAAAAAGGGAGGAAAGAAAAGAAAAAGGGGAGGCGGGTGTGGGGGAGCGCAGCCCCAGCTTGGAGAGGCGGCCTCTTGGTGAAGCATATGAATCCACTTACATGTAAATTGCTTGTCGCTATGAATTAAGGGAAGGCTATGAAAGAACTGCTTTGCCGTGTTTACTATAGGATTTTTGACAGACTCTTTCCTCTTTCAAGTAAATTTGGCTTAAGTCCATAGTCAGTCCAGTTTTAAGTAAACTCCTCTTTTGTTACATTAACAAGGTTATAACATCACTGAGGCAGATTTCCAGCTGCAGGAACCCAGGCCTACGTATGGGGCTGAGGGTATAATTAAAACCTTCGGGTAGGAGAGTTAAACTCTCAAGTAAAATTGGATAAAAGGCTAATTGTCCATAGCAACATAATACATGTTTTAAATATCTGTGAAATGAAGATGAATAGTGGGAGGCTTGGGGAAAAAAAAAAAGACCGTTCTACCCTGTGAATTGAGAAGTGATTTTTCACTTTGGGACAAAAGGCATTCCCTGGCCCACCTCACCCACTCCTAGCAAATGAATTTCACAATCCTAGTACCATCCCCTATATCTCCTATGACTTGTTGTCCAGCTGTGCTGAAGATCTTCCATCTTCAAAGTGGAGAATGTGCATAACCGATAAGAAGGACCATGCCAGAGGCCTGGATTTTCTGTTGCCTTAGGTCCAAATGAGGGTGGTGAGCACTTTGCCCTCAGTTGCCATATCTTCCTTTAAAGGAGGGGTGGTATTAGGTGGAGAGAGGGGAGTCTGGGGAAGGACACACATACCTTTGGTGACCTTCTTCTCAAAGATGACATGTACCCAAGCAAGATGATACATTATCACAATGCTAAGAAAAACAAAACAGTGTGTAATGGTAGCCCTTCCAGAGAGATGGATCATGAAGGCCCATTTGTTATTTATTAGGAGCAGCCTGCCCCGCTGGTGTGGTAGAGAATCTGGAGACTTACGGTCATTCTACACCATTGCCCCAAGTGGCATGGACAACCATAAAGAGAGCTTTAGCAGCCCCTGCCCTTCTAGACTTTGCCACGCTGCTGTTTGAAGCCCGGAAGGAATGGAGGTGTTCTAAAAGAGTTTATTTCGAGGGGGCAACAGAGCAGGTGGGATGAAAGGGAAGAAAAGGAGGAAAAAATAAAAACACAAGAGATGATTTTGTAGGCAGACTTTCTCCATGGAGCGAAGCACCATGCACCACAGCTGAAAAGCCCCACGGCCTCCCTTCAGCCACCCAGGAAGCATGTCTCCAAAGAGTTGTAAGCCTCACCATCTGGGCTAGGGGCAGCTACAAGAAGGGAGCATGAAAGCCTCGGCTGTGGAAGAGTAGCTAGCACTTGAGGGCTTGCTGGAAGTGCCTGGCCATGCCCAGCTGATAGAATGGCCCGTCCAACTGGGGAGACACTGAGGATGCCACGGGGCTGCCAGACAGCAGGCCAGTTCTTTGCAGCTCCAGGGTTGCAGTGAGGAGAGGAGCTTGGGCTGGGCAGGGACAGAAGAAAGAGTCCTTCTGGAAAGTCTGGCAGTTTTGAGACCTCAGCAGGGGAGTAGTGAGAGAGGTTTATCCAGGAATTGAAGTTTCAGTCCAATCAGCCTAGTTGTACCAGAGTATTTTTGTTTGTGCCACAATCGGGAGACTTATGTTTTAAATCAAAGAGTTCGTTCGTTCTTTGAAAATCAGTACATTAAGATGGGACTCACCGCTTGTGCTTGAATGCTGTCTGCAGGGTTGCAGCACCCATCTCCTGGGTCACTAGGAGCAGCAGTGTGCTTTTGTTACGGTATTGGAGCCTCCTTTTAATATTTTTGCTCAAAGAGTTGATCAGATCACACATTTGCCTTATGGCAGCTTATTATCAGTAGTGTTTTAAGTATGTTACATTTAAGTATGTTGAATAAGAGCTTATATTTTAGCGTTTACAAATCCATTTCTCCTGCCAGCATTGTAAGTTTAAATTCTTTTTTACATGTACCAAAGTCGTGTAATATATAAACTGGGTTATAGCCCAGAGTAAGAATGACATTATGAGAAAATAAAGCTGAGAACTCTGTGTTTAATAGAAACCAACTCTTATTAGTTCATATGAATAAAACTTTACCATCTTTACATTTCTTTGGCTCTAAGTAATGTATGTTTCCTTTTTAAAGCAGAAGTTTAGTTATCTTATGTGGGTCTGTATGCACTGCATATAAGTTAGTTTCAGCAAAAAAAAAAGGGGGGGGGGCTGCTTCTTCTGTAAATTATTAAGGTAGATGCCAAAATATGGGAACATAGTTCTGTTTTTTGAAGTTATGAACTATTTGGGGAGCAGGGGAAGGAGAGGTTGAGAATTTTTGGAGCTGCATTGGTCGGTTGTCTCTTCATTCTGTGGAACACATGGATAGGGGGAGATTGCCTGACCACTTCAGAGAGGAGAGTCCACCCTTGGTGATCTTTCATAGCACAATGTTTCCTGGTCAGGGAAGCACCTTTCTCCAAAAGGCTCATCTTGCCACATACACTTTCTCCATCCTGCCTGCTTTCTCTCCCAGTGAGAGGGACAACACAATCCTAGCCATCCTCTTCAACCCTTTCTCAAATGTGACGGAAGTGAAATAGCAAAGTAGGTACGCCCCTAGCTCACCTGTTCTCTTATAAGTTATTTGTTAGTTTTATTTTTCTTCTTTGTTGGTAGAGCATCAGAGAAGGTGCTATGTTAGTTAATGAGGCCAGAAAAGACCTCTTGGATAAATGACACTGAAGCAGAAGTCCTGAACTTAATGAAGTTACAGGCCTCTTTGTTCTCTGCTCTCCCCCACCTCATCCTGTATCATTTTTGTAATTGTGGCAAAATATCTATAACACAAAAATAGTCATATTAACCATTTTTAAGTATGCAGTTCATTGGCATTTATTACATTTGCAGTATCATAAACCACCATCATTCTTTCTAAAATGACTTTATCCCCCCAAACAGAAAACTGCTCTTCCTCTTCTAGTGCTACAGTTAGGCTATTAATATGGAAAACAAAACAAAGTTGCCACAGAGCCTGCTGCCAAGCCCATGTCCAAAGACATAAAATGAGGCTATCTAAACCAACCATAGGCCCAAGCTCAATTTTAGATATGCCTGTGGCAGACATTGCCTTGTGTTTTTAATAAGAACAGAGATAATATTCTTTTTAGTAGTGCCAAGAAGAGCCTGGCCTTCACCTTCCTCAGAGGTGTGATGTCCATCTCTCCTTTGGAAGAGAGGCCAGAGAGGAAATAAGAGGATGTTATAGACTGAGGGGTGATACCCCAGTGTGTTATCATTCACCAGTTGTATTAAAAGGCCAGGAATACCTTTTTATATAGCCAAAGTAAATTTAAATTACTACAGAACTTTCATATACTTTGAGAAGAAAACCATTAGTTCCAGAGAAAGGGAAATAAGGCATTCTAGCATTTGCTTTTGCATTTCCAACAAATCCTAGCAAGTATTATTTTGACTTTTAGGAAATATCCTAGGTCCACCTTTGTCTTCATAAACCATATGTTTATAAATATTTTCATGAGTTCTATAATATTGTTATTCTATTCAATTCTGGTTTTCCTTATAGTTAATCTGCCTTAAAGTGTTTGGAGGAAATAGTTTTTAAAAAAATATCCATGGGAAGTGATATGTATAGTTTAAATGATAAATATTTCCATCCAGAAGAAATGTCATGGCGCAGAGGCAGACATAGTTATCATGCTGTTTATTATTTCACTTGGCCAACAGCCTAGATTTGGGTTCTAATTTTAATATATTAGAATGTACATTTTTGGAAGTTTGCATATAAATACTGTATTTATGGCAAGTGAGCAGAATGGTAAGTTCAAATTACAGTTGGATGATTTTCTCCATGTTTATTTGTCATTTCTTTCATCAAGGAATGAGGAGTCTCTCACCTAGTATGTTATAGACAAGTACATTTTCTATTCGAAATGCTCTTATGATGAGATGGCTCATGATTACAGATTTTATTAGGAAGGTTTATGTCTCAAAGATGCCTTTAGTGACTATGGGTGGACTATATGTTGCAGTGTAGGTGGAAATAGGGTGGCATTTGTCTTCCTCTTGAGGTTGTCCTTAGCTTCTTGTTTTAATAAAGATAAAAATTGAAAAGAGAGAATCTTAAAGGAATTCAAACCACTGGGCTTCCATGGTTCATGTGGGCTAATCATTTTTTGGGAATCATGCTTTTAGATATATGAAAACTGTAAGACTTAAGCAGGGACAAGAAGGCCCCCATTGTCAGAGGAGATGTGGGGAGGATGAGCCATCCCACCCTCCCCATCAGCCTCCCCTGACAGTTTACAGTACGCCAGCCCATAGGAATGCGAATCCCACTTCAGAGCCCATTGTGAATGTGTTTCTGAGTTGTTTAACGTGTTTCTCACAAACAGGACATGACATGTATGGTTTAAATGAAAATAATGGCCTCACTGCTCAGTGCCAGACCGTCTTTTGTCAAGAGCATCCTGGCAATCGGAAGGTCTCTGGGCTGACGTGGCCCACAGGCCAGGTCCTTAGGGGATCTGGTCTCGACGTGTTTCACACAAGAAGGCTCTTAAATCAGGGGCCTCTGGAGGGCTGGTGTCCCAGGAGTAGGCATGCATGGCTCTGCAGCAGGCTCTAGAGCCCTGGGGCTGCTGCCGCTGCTTCTGGCATTCTCAGCCAAAAGAGGAGAAGAGGAGTTGCTTAATCTTTGCAGTCCTTAGCTGAGGACTTTATTATCAAAATGAAACAATCGAAGAAACCAAAAGCAACAGCCGAAACGACAACAGTACCCAAGGTGCAAGAATAGGGGAGTTTTAAAGCATAACTCTTAAAGGTGCTTGGTGCTTTTTGTGGACTAAGCCTCATAATGATTTGTTTAAAAATGTGGTTAAATTCACAGAGCATAAAATTCACCAATTTAAGAATTTTTAAGTATTTACTTCAGTGATATGAAGTTGCTGTGGTGGAATGTTTCCCAAAGACTTGTGTGTTTGAAGGCTTTGTCCCCATGGTGGCATTATTGGGAAATCATGGGACCTTTAAGAGGTAGGATCTGCTAAGTCATTGGACGAATCCATGCCTTTGAAGACAATTGGGGAACATTGGCCCCCTCCCCCCTCTTTCTTTTGCCTTCTGCCATGAAGTGAGCAATTTTGCCCTACCACATGCTCCTACCATGCTATGCTGCCTCACCATAAGTCCCAAGCAATGGGCCTTGGACTGGGACCTCAAAAGCCATGAGCCAAAAAAAAAAAATCTTTTTTTAAGTTGATTTTCTCAGTTTTTTCATAGTAGTGACAGAAAGTGACTAACACATAAGCGTATCCACATTGCTGTGTTACCATCACCAACCACCCATATCTTAAACTCTTTTCATCTTCCCAAACTGAAACTCTGTATCCATTACACAATATCTCCCTATTCCTCCTCCTGGGCTTCTGGCAACCACTGTTCTATTTTCTTTCCATGAATCTGACTACTCTAAGTACCTCATAGATGTGGGATTATGTAATATTTGACCTTTAGTGACTGGCTTATTTCACTTAGCATAATGTTTTTAAGGGTCATGATGTTGATATAAGCAGATATAAGATTAGAGCATATCTAATTCAATTCACATTTATATTTTCTGATTATTTTCTCTTTGCATCTTAGAAGCAGCAACTGGTTGATTCATCAAGCTTTTGTGTCCCAGGAATGACCTGGAGGGGGATATGTCACCATAGATTAGTGGTTCACAAGCAGGGTTAGTTGTGTCCCTGGAGAACAAACTAGAAACATTATTGACTATTATACTTAGACAGAAGGATGAGGAGGAGTAGGAGAGATGCTACTAGTATTTAGTGGGAAGAAGCTGTGGATGCTCCTAAATATCGTACAGTACACTGAACAGTCCCCCACAACAAAGAATAATCTGGTCCAAATATCACTGTGCTAGGTTTGAAATCCTATCAAGGGTTAATGAATATGCCAGTCATTTGGGGAGGGGGGCTGGACTTTGGAGAAAAATTCAGGACATATTCTTACTGAGTGGTTTTGATATATATTTCTTACTATCACCAATTTATTACTAATTGAATGAAATGTATTAAATATTGAGATTTCAGTCATGTGTCCATGCAGAGTGATTCCTTGTCTTCTTGGGTGACTTCAGTCAAAAACAGGAAGGAATCAATGTTTTTGTCGTTGTTAGGATTTTTTGTTTCTCTGTGAACAACCTGGTGATCAGGTTGGGGGCTCCACCGAAGTTGTGAAGTGTGAAGGACCTGGGAGACTGTGTTCTGTTACTGAGTGCTAGTGTGACATTTAGAAGCTCAGATGATCTTTCTGCATCATACTTTTCTCACCCATAAATTAAGGGAGTTGTATTACATATGAGAATCTATGTCTTTGGTATGAGTAAAATAGAAAAAGCAATTCTCAGTAAGTGATCTTCTCACACGGTGTAATTACCATCACTTATTCTTATGTGAAGACTAAACATTCCTCTAGTAATAACAATGTTAATCCTGAAGTGGGCTGCCATTAAAGGGAATGTTCTCTGCAAAGAGCCCGAGACCCTGGGCTCTTTCTTCTGTCATGTCTTCTCTTAAGGACAGATTCCCACAGTCAACATTGATGTGACAATGCAGTGGTGTGATCTAGTGGGCTCTTATTATTTTATTATTCAGTTTTGTTGTGGTCTACTTTAGTGAAAGCAGATGGTTTATCTGGATTATTTTAGAATTAGGTGGGTAGGAAAATGAAAAATATATATACACAGGGAAACTTATTTTTATACCTCTAGATGGGAAAGATGAGGAACAAGTATCTAAAACCAAAGCTCTGGAGTCCAGTTATTGACATGCCTCAAATAGTAAAAGCATGACCCAATCTAAATACAGCCCTGGTGATCCTCACGTTTGGACGCTGTGAACACAACCCAGAAAGATTTTGTTATCTGCTTGGAATGCATTGTGTGTCTTTTTCCAGTTTGTTCTATCTAATTTGTGTGTGTGTGTGTGTGTGTGTGTGTGTGTGTGTATTTAAATTTAAAAGTTGCTTATAAAGAGAGGTAAGGGCTGGAGTTGTGGCTCAGTGGTAGAGTGCTTGCCTAGCACATATGAGGCACTGGGTTCGATCGTTAGCACCACATCTACAACAATAACAACAACAAAAGAGGTAGAAAATACTATTATCTATAGGCAAGTTTATGGAGGAGCAGTGGATCACGGAGAATGCTGAGAATGAAGCCTGGACTCTGGGAAGCCACAGAGGTGGCTGCTAGAGGCCAGTACCTCCCACTGCCCTGTTATTAGGTGTGTTCCAGTCCCACCACCAGTCCTTGTCACTGGCTTAAAAAAAAAATTTACCTAGTCTTTTTTGTCAACCATCAAAGCAAGGTTTCTTCCTAAAGCCCATGCTTTTCCAAGAATGTGCCAGCAGCCTTGGCGGTCTCTGAATTTCAAACAAAGTCTGTTGGGGTCTGGATTTTGAGCCTGGACTTCTGTCTGCCTCCCCATGCTGTTTGATGTGATCCAGTCTTGCTCTGTCTGTCTGACTTGGAAGGCAGATACATGTCCTAGAGAAAGGCAGGCCAAAAGATGGGGCAGGGGCTGACCTTCCCACAGGAGATGAAAAAAGCCAAGCCTCATCCTTCTGCTCCCTCCATTTTGTTTTATAAAGAAAATTCTAAAGCCAGGATGACAAGAAGGTTTTATCCTGAGTGTCACCTTCGAACTGACTGCGAATGCATATTTGGAACAATTATAATTATTTTCTTAGGCTCCACAGGAAAGAACTCTGTGATCAATTAGTGATGCCTGACATAGGTGGTTGGAAGCTGTGATGGCAGATGGGTTTTATATTTTCCACCATTGTCCAGTATAGATTAACAATGTGACTTTAGGAATGGCACTAGCTTTTAATTGGGACGCTTAGATTCCTATAAATGTATGTGAGATAGTTGACCCTGATGGAAAAAGTGAGCTCCTAAATCAGATTATCTGGATTGGAATATAAGCTGTCTTTTCCTACCCATGAACTCTTAGAAAAATTGCTAGACCTTTCTCTCTCTAAAGAGTGATGACTCTTTTCAGTTGTTGTAAGCATAAAATGACTTAGTAGACATTATTTGTAATAATGCCTAGCACATAATAAACCTTTAATCAGTGTTGGCAGATGAGTTGAACAGTGGCCCAAAAAGATATGTCCACTTGAAATCTCAGCATGTGACCTTATTTGAAATAAGGGTCTTTACAGATATAATTAAGATATATTAAGGTGAGATCATCCTGGATTAAGGTGAACCCTAAACACATTAATGGGTGTACTTATGAGGCAGAAAAAGAGAAGACAAATAGAGACATAAGGGAGAATTTCATGTGAAGATGGAGACAGAGATTGGAGTGATGTACCTACAATCAAAGAATGTCAAGTATTGCTGACCATCATTGGAAACTAGGAGATGGCCATGGTTTCTCCTTCAGAGTCTCTAGAAGGAACCAAATCTGCTGAGACCTTGCTTTTGGACTTCTGGCCTCCAGAACTGTGAGAGGATAGATTTCTGTTATTTTAAACCACCAAATGGTAAGTTGTTTTGGCAGCTGTAGGAAACTAATACCCTTGAGTATTGGTAGTATTGTTGATGTTGTCTTTAAGATAAGGATCGGGGACTTGGCTATTTCGTGATTTGGGCAGTTCCAAAAGTTTTTGACTTTGATGAAGTTAGCTAGAATCTTAGATAGCTAAAAGCACCGCTGATGGTGAATGACTTGTTTAGTGGAGTCCTTTTCCCTCTCATCATGCTGCAGAAGATCTAAATGTGAAATTATGAAGATACAGAATGAAGAAGAAAGGCATAGAAAGTTGATGAGATGGAAGTGGAATGATTGGCAGTAGAATGGACAAGGCATCTTTCTGGTATGAATACCAACAATTTCATCAGAACTTTAGAGGATAAAGGGAGTTTTATTTTAGGAAAAGTGAGCTCTCAGACAAAGATTTTTAAATCTGTGAAGAGAATGTTATCTCCAGACTGATCCCCAAACATTCTTGGCAAGGGGCAGTGGGGACTGAGAGGGACAGAAAAGAGACCCAAAGGATAGATGATAATTTAGCTGACTTAAAGCAAGCTGAAACATTTATAACCTGAGAATACAATAACCACCTTCTCGGTCAAGAAACTGGATTTTTTTTTTTTTTTTGAGCCAGCACTTTCTGCATGTTCAGATCAGTCTAGCTCCATATATGTTTTTGTAGAAGCACAGGTCAGCCAAGGGAAGGATGGCCCTGGACTCAAGACAGCACTCCAGGCCTGTAATCTCACTGTAATCTCAGATCTGCCATTAGTGCATGATCTCCCAGTCTCAGTTTTAAACACATAGAAAAGGGAAGTGAGTGTGTCTAGCATCATATTCTGAGAACAGACAAAAATAGACTTACCTTGCACAGAGCCTGGCAGGTAGCAGGGGAGGGGTGTCTATGTATGTGTGTTTGTGTGTGTGTGTTTAGCTTTTATAAGCACCTAAATTGAGAAAATCCATGAACTAGGCATCTTGGGGGATTAAAAAGATGTTTAAAAAAGTTGTCTACATGTAGAAAAGCTCTATATTGTATAGAAGACAAAGGCATGCGTAGAAGAATGCAATATTAACCAAGAAAGCCAATCATTTTGGTTCTGTTTTGGTTTTCCAGATTAGAGATTATGCAAGGGCTTCACAGGGGATACTCAATTGAATGTGAATCTTCAAAAATAAGTAGCATTTCCATAATTGGGTAGATCAGGCATGAGCTTCTTAGAAGACAATTCGATGGATGGTGTAGAAATATAAACACATGCCATGAACGTACAGAGTGGAGCAAGCAATTATCAGGAGTTCAGAATAGGGAGGTAAGGCTGCAACTGCAAATTTGCACTAGCAAATTGGAAAGCCACAGTAAGGAATTTTGGCCCAGAATCTAGTGGAGAAAAATGATTGAGAAAGAGGGGAAGGACAGAGAAATACCAAAAAAAAAAAAAAAAACAAAAAAGGAAACATACAAAATACGTATTGAGTGAAAGTCAAATTAATAGAAGATGGACACAGATTGTCTTGGGGGAAAAGGCAGAGGAAGGAAAAGAAGATGGTTTGAGGTTTTTAACCAGAGTTAAATATGATATCATAAAGATGAACTCCAAGTACGTCTCAAATTTTTTCAATTACTTAGCTTTGTTATTTTTGGTTATGCTTTTGTTTTTTCAAAGTGAATATATCCTTTTTAGTAGTTGTAAAAATAAAGTATTTCTATTATCATAACATCAATCATTCAGAAGTATATAGGCAATGAAGACACCCCCACCACCTCATGGAGACAGTTGTTGTTAACATTTTAATAGCTGAAATTTATTTTCTTCTTCCCCCTTCCCTTTCTCCCTTCTTTTCTTCATCCTTCCTCCCTTTATTTCTAGGTATATATAATTTTGCGCGAAAGTGGTGAAACAGTGCTTTGTTAGTGAGCACAGATTTACCTCATCATTTTTAATAGCCATGGAGCATTTCACTTTATCTGTGGTATGATGATTTATTTAACTATTCTCTGTTATATGCTGAGTTTGTCTCCAGTCTTTCTGCTAGAGATCACACATTTTATAGCCTTTGTATATATTTCTAAACACTTTTGCCAACATTGACTTTAGATAATTTTTTTAAGTCTTTGATTTGGAAGCTCCTACACATGACGTGCAAAGGAGGGACGATCCCCTCATTCTTGTGTGTGTGTGTGTGTGTATATTTTGTAAATGAAGAAAGATTTACAGGTGTATAGTCCGTTTATACTTGTTTGTGTATGAAATGCCTATTCCTTCCTTTTGCCCCTTTTGTCTCGTGAGATATTTGATCAATCAGTTTATATATTAAAGAATATATCTTTCATTGTAAACATGAAAACATGTAAGTTTCTATGTGTATCGGCCATTTGTTTATTCATGTTTTCACATCTACCAATCCTTTCTTCCTAGTTTTTTGTTTTTAAGTTATGCCTAACAAAGGACCTACTACTATTTCCACAAATGGCAGATAAATGTTTGAAGCAGTGGGTCTGGAAGCTGCCCCGTTGCCCTCTGTCATTTACTGAATGGACTGCACAATCCTGCTGAGCTTCCTAGTGGCAGAATAAAAGAGGATATTATTAAGAGTTTTGACTGTCTTGAAATAGGAGTTTGCCATCTCTCTGAAATCTCACCTCCTGACAAATTCCTCAAACTAACCTGAAATCAGAACCAATGTTGGGGTGGCATGGGGGATGAGAATGACTGTGAATGGTATTCACTGCAATCCTGGGGAGAAGTCATTTCTAATTCAGAGCATGGCCTTTTCCCTGAGACTTTCCTCACTCCTTTCTGTCCACAGTTGTGGTGTCAGCTGATATTTGTTTCTGACTGAAGAGGCAACAACAATATCAGCTTTTTTGTCCTATTTGTACAACCTCTGGTGCAGGTAGCTATCAAATTGAAAAATTAACCTGGGCTTCTGTGAACTTAGCTACCTCCATCCCTTTACAAAAGGAGCTTCTTGAATTTAGTGTTCTAGGCCTTTATAAACCAGTGTTCTAGTCTGTGATATGTGATCTAGAGGGGAAAAAAGTATTGACATACTCTTTCTATGAGTGCCATTACAAAGTTTAAAATAAAAAAAAAAGAAAAAAGGGATTCTAAATAATTTAAATGGTGAGGTTTTAGAGAAAATGCTACCTGTAAGCAAACCAGTTGGTGGTTTTAAAGTATTTTAAGTTTTTATTTATTTATTTATTTATCTATCTATCTATCTATCTATCTTAATTTGGTATATATGACAGTAAAATGCATTTTGATTTATTATACACAATTTCAGCACAACTTTTCATTTCTCTGGTTGTACATGATGTAGCATTGCACCCTATGTGCAGTCTTATATGTACATAGGACAATGATGTCCATCTCATTCCACCATCTTTGCTGACAACTGCACTCTCCCCACCCTCCCGCCCCTTTGCCCAATCAAAGTTCCTCCATTTTTCTCATGCCTCCCCCTTCCCCGTTTTGTATCAGCATCTACTTATCAGAGTAAACATTCAGCCTTTGGTTTTGGGGGATTGGCTTACTTCACTTAGCATGATATTCTCCAACTCCATCCATTTATCTGCAAATGCCATGATTTTATTTTCTTTTAATGCTGAGTAATATTCCACTGTGTATATAGACCACAGTTTCTTTATCCATTCTTTTATTAAAGGGCATCTAGGTTGCTTCCACAGTTTAGCTATTATAAATTGAGTTGCTATGAACATTGATATGGCTGCATTACTATAGTATGCAGATTTTAAGTCCTTTGGGAAAACTACAGACCAATAAAGAAAGAAATTGAAGAAGACCTTAGAAAATGGAAAGATCTCCCATGCTCTTGGGTACTCAACATAAATATTGTCAAAATGGCCATACTACCCAAAGCGCTATACAGATTCAATGTGATTTCAATTAAAATCCCAACATCATTCCTTATAGAAATAAAAAAAAAAGCAATCATGATATTCATTTAGAAAAATTAAAGATCCAGAATAGCCAAAGCAATTCTGCTAGCAAGAAAAGTGAAGAGGAATACACAATATCAGACCTTAAACTATACTATGAAGCTATAGTAACAGAAACAGCATGGTGTTGGCACCAAAACAGATAAGTAGACCAATGGTACAGAATAGAAGACACAGAATCAAACCCACATAAATATAGTTATCTCATACTAGACAAAGGTACCAAAAACATACATCAGAGAAAAGATAGCCTCTTCAACAAATGGTGAAGTTTTTTATTGTTAGCATGCAACCCAAATGTTGTTAGCAAATTTTCATAAACACTTTTGCTTTTCCATTTTTGCCTATTCTTCATAGTGTTTTTTTTTAATTCTGACATCCATTTTAAAGTAGTGTCTATAGTATTTTTCAGTGTCTATGTTTTAGATGATAGTAGCAATAATCTTTTTTATATTTTTCTTTGATTTTAGTATTTTAACAATTATATGTATTCCTTTAAAGTTTTTTTAAATTGACCTGTAGCATGTATAGAAGTTATTATTATTTCAGATGGCCAAATTTCAAAAAGAGAACACATATAACTAAAAAATCCAGCACCCAGATCAATAACTAGAATGTCTTGAGCACTTCAGAAGTCTGCCCCTTCCAATCTTCATTTCCCTCAAAGGTATCACTATTAAGATTTCTAACACTGTAAATTAATTTTGCCTTGTTTGAACTTTGTTAGTGGAATCATATGTTATACAGTCTTTTTTTCTGATTATTTTGCACAACATGTTCATTAAATTTATCCATATGTTTGTGTGTACTTGTAGTCAATTTATTCTCATTATTCTGGAGTATCTGGTTGCTCCAAGTATGCCATGTTGATTTTTATTCTTTTGGTCAATAGATAATTTGGACTATTTCTCTTTGGAGAATATTTTTAGTAGTGTGGCTCTGATGTTCTATTAGTTGTGTTTTAATGAACATTTACACACTTCTCTTGTGTGTATACCCAGGAGTAGAAAGGCATATATCAAACACATATATTCAGCCTTTCCAAAGTGGTAGCAGGGAGTGCATACCCACATTTTGCATGAAAGTGAACCTGACTGCTATACATTTTTTATATTTTGTTGAGAAAAATATCAGTATTTAATATTTGAAAAGAATCAAAAACTGTTCATTTACTTTGGCATGGTTTCCATTATTTGCTTTTATCTGAGAACTCACAAGTTACTCTATAGGTAATAGGGTCTGAAGTAAATTGGGTGTAAATGCACAATCCTTCTCTCATTCCAGTTTACAAAGCCCAGCAGAAAACATTTGTTACCCTATATTTTTACAATACTTCATTGTGATATGAGGAGGCTCCACGCTTTAAGAAAAGGAAATTGGGAGGGGAGAACTAATATGATCCAGTGTGATTTTAGTATAACAACTGGAGCCTTTGCAAAGGAAGGAGCCAACAGGTCTGACATGAAGCACTGGGGCCACATGGTTTTGCAGTGGGATTAAGGGAATGGAAGAACTTTGTGCTTTTCATCAGAAAGTCATCCCCACAAACAATCTATATTTAAAGTGAAATATTTCAAACTTTCAAAAAGAAACTGCAAGGGAAAATGAAACTGGCTCCACAATGTGAAGACCTTTTTCTAAATATGAAATCTATGACAATAAATCATGATTTCTTCTTAAACTTATACCATAAGTTGGATGGGGAAAGGTGTGTCAAAAGAATTTGATGCAATGAAATAAAATTCCATGTTCCATCCATCTAATTCAATATTGTTAACCTAATTATCAATCTTATAGAATCTGATCTATCAGTTGGGAATTTAATTATGCTGCTGTAACCAACAGACATTGAAATGCAGTGGCTCCCACAAGATAGTTTATTTCTTCCTAACATCAAAGTCTGAATAGGCCATGTAGGACTGACTTGCTGGTTTGACAGTGATGGGATGCAGGCTCTCTCTTACTGCTCTCCTACCCTTAGCACAAGGCAGTTCTTCCTCTGTCCAGTCTGTGCTTTAGCTACCAGAAGAGAAGAAAGGGATAGGGAGGCCATATTCCCTTCCTAGAAGGGAGTAGTGAATGCTGTGTATATTGCTAGTGTGTTCATGGCGTGCCCAGAACTTAGTCTACATGACCACATCTAGCTACAGGTAGACAGATAAGTGTGGTCCTTAGCTGAGTGCCACAGGCCAGCTAAGCTTCTGTAGCTATAGAAGGGAATAATGGAGATGGGAGAACATTTGTACCTATGTGGTTTCTAAAACTTTATGACTGTTTTTATCACATTTTTATTTGTGTATGCTGATCTCTCCTTCATCTCTCTCTCACTCCTTATCTTTATTTGTTTTCTTCCTTGCATAGAACTCATCTCTGAACCCTCCACTCACTCACTCTTCCTAACCAGGAGACAAGGACAACCAGCATTGAGGTCTTTATCTGGGAAAACAGAAACCTTTCCTTCCTTTCTTCCTTTCTTTCTTTCCTTCCCTTCTCCCTCCCTCTTTTTTTTCCCCTCAGTCTAGATATAATTTGCCTAAGGTAATGGAAACCATTTCTAGAATCCCAAAAAGAGTCTATTTTCCCTTGATAAAGTCAAGCTAAAAAAAAAAAAATTCCACCCTAATTCCTAGCAACCTATATTTAACCAGAGTACTTGTCAGTATGTGTTAGAGAAATAATAGTTATCAGTCTCTGGTGAATTATAAAGGAAAATAATTCGTTAACCTTGAGATAGCAGGGGTGCTGGACAGCTGAATAGCAGAGCCCCTCTACTCTTCAATAGGACTGGGAGCTTGGAATGCATTGTCTTCAGAGACAAGGCCAACCCAGCATTCATTGTGTGTCCCTGGAACAGGACACCCACATTCCTTTGTAAGCTTTTCTCAGCTCATCTGCAACCCTTCAACACTTCTGAGCCTCTTGTGGTTGTCTTAAAGGGTGCAATTTTTTGGCAGTCAGATTTCGAACATCATTTTAGGAGAGAAATTGAACTTATTTAGCTCTGGAATTAGACAACCTGAGTTTGACTTCAATCTCACCATTACTCACTGTTGGGGCTTTCGGCAAGTTTCTTAATGTTCTTCTGAGCTTGAATCTCCCCCACTCCTTTCCTTTTCCCTCCCTCCCTTCCTCCTTTCCTTCCTTTTGTGCCACAGATCCAACCAGGGGCTTTGTGCATGCTAGGCATGCATTCTACCACTGAGCTACATCCCCAACCTCTCCCTGCATTTTTTTAGCATGAAGAGATTTTGTAGTGACCTTGAATTACTTTACTTTACTCATTCATGCAACATGTGGTGGTTGCAGGTAAACAGAGGAGGGATAAGTGTGGGTCTCATCTAGGATGAATATGGAGGCCAGAAAATACACATTTCATTTGCACAGATGTGGTCAGTCTGGGTTGACTATATGCCTGGGAGGATGTTTCCAACAAGAATGCAATACAATAAAGCAATTAGGAGTTTGGATTCTGAAGTTAGATCTAGGACGGACCCCCAACTCCATGTGGCTGCCTCCGAGTTTTAGCTCCCTTGTGGTGTATTGCCAAATTCTTTGTAGAATCAAATCCCAGCTCCATCCCTTTCTAATTATGTGGCTTTAAGCAAATTATTTAATCTATCTCTATTTAAGTCTCTTTCTTTAAATGGAACCATAACAGAACCTGCCATATATTTTTAAAAAATTTAAATGATGTAACACATGGAAAGCATTTAGTATATAGCACCTGGATCATAGCAAATGCCCAGCAAAAGGTAGCTGCTGTCATATTTTGGTCATTGCCAGGTTTTGTTTTAATTGTTTATTAGTTGAAGGTTTTTTCCCCCTGATTGGAGCATCTGATTTATTTTAAAAATGCAACACATTTATTTATTTGTTCTAATTTGTTATACATGACAGAAGAATGCATTTTGATTCATAGTACACAAATGTAGCACAATTTTTTATTTCTCTGGTTGTACACAAAGTAGAGTGACACCATTCATGTCTTCATACATGTACCTAGGGTAATGATGTCCATTTCATTCCACCATCTTTCCTATCCTCTGCTCCCTCCATTCCCCTCCTTCCCCTTTGCCCTATCTAAAGTTCCTCCATTCCTCCCATGCCCCACCTCCCCCATTGTGGATCAGCATCCATTTATCAGAGAAAACATTCAGCCTTTGGTTTTGGGGATTGACTTTACTTCACTTGGCATGATATTCTCCAACTACATCCATTTATCTGCAATGCCATGGTTTTATTATCTTTTAATGCTGAGTAATATTCCAATATTCCATTGTGTATATATACCACAGTTTCTTTATCCATTGATGAATGGATTGAAGGACACCTAGGTTGATTCCATAGTTGAGCTATCGTGAATTGAGCTGCTGCTGTAAACATTGACATGGCTACACCACTGTAGTATGCTGATTTTAAATCCTTCAGGTATAATCTGAGGAGTAGGATAGCTAGGTCAAATGATGGTTCCATTTAAAGTTTTCTAAGGAATCTCCATACTGCTTTACAGATTGGTTGCACCAATTTGCAGTCCCACTAGCAATATAAGAGTGTGCCTTTTTCCCCACGTCCTTGCCAACACTCATTGTTGCTTGTATTCTTTTTATTTTATTTTTTTATTTGTTTTAATTAGTTAGTTATACATGACAGTAGAATGCATTTATGCATTTATGCACTTGGATATATCATACATAGATGGGATATAATTTCTCATTTTCTCATTTTTCTGAATTTACATGTTTCAGAATCATATTGGTCATGTAGTCACATATATACATACAGTAATAATGTCTGTTTCATTCTACTATCTTTCCTGTCTCCACAACCCCTCCCCTTCCCTCCTATCACTTCCCTCTACCTAATCTAAAGTAACACTATTCTTCCCTAGTGCCCCCCACCTTATTGTGAATTAGCATCTGCATATTAGAGAAAACATTCAGCCTTTGGTTTTGTGGGATTGACTTATTTCGCTTAGCATGATATTCTCTAACTCCAACCATTTACTGGCAAATGCCATAATTTTCCTCCTCTTTAAAGATGAGTAATATGAGTATATATACAACATTTTCTTCATCCATTCATCTATTGAGGGACACCTAGGTTGGTTGCATAGTCTAGCTATTGTGAGTTGAGCTGCTATAAACATTGATGTGGATGCATCACTGTAGTATGCTGATTTCAAGTCCTTTGGTTATAAACCAAGGAGTTGGATAGCTGGGCCAAATGGTGGTTCCATTCCCAACTTTCTGAGGAATCTCCATACTGCTTTCCATAGTGGTTGCACCAATTTGCAGTCCCACCAGCAATGTATGAGTGTATCTTTTTCACCACATCCTCACCAACATTTATTGTTGCCTGTATTCTTGATGACTGCCATTCTGATGGGAATGAGATGAAATCTTAAGAATAGTTTTGATTTGCATTTCTCTAATTGCCAGAGATATTGAACACTAATATATATATATATATTGATCAATTGTATTTCTTCTTCTGTGAAGTGTCTGTTCAGTTCCTTAGCTCACTTATTGATTGGGTTTTTTTTTTTTTTTTTTGGTATTAAGTTTTTTGAGTTCTTTATATATCCTAGAGATTAATGCTTTATTGGAGGTGCATGTGATGAAGATTTTCTCCCAATCTGTAGGCTCTCTCCTCACATTATCAATTGTTTCCTTTGTTGAGAAGAAGCTTTTAAATTTGAATCCATCCCATTTATTGATTCTTGATTTTAATTCTTGTGCTTTAGGAGTCTTGTTAAGGAAGTCAGATCCTAGGCTGACATGGTGCAGATTTGGGCCTATTTTTTCTTCTATTAGGCACAGGGTCTCTGTTCTAATGCTTAAATCTTTGATCCACTTTGAGTTGATGTTTGTCATACTAGACAAAGGTGCTTGTAGTCTTAATAAGTGCCATTCTGACTGGAGTGAAATGAAATCTTAGAGTAGTTTTGATTTGCATTTCTCTAATTGCTAGACATGTAAAAAAAAATCAACAAATTTTTAAATGGGACAAAAATCATTTGCAAAAAACATTAAGAAATGATTATATTTAACCATAGTCAGCTCATAATAGAGCAAATAATTCATGCTATATCAATTATTCTATATTCTATAGCATGTTTACTGAACTGGCAACTGAGAAAGATTTGGTTGAAGGAAGGTAGAGGAACTTTATCTGGTAAGAATCAGAACCAAGGGGCTCCATAATTATCTAGCATACTCTCGATATTGTATCTATGGTTAGAAATGTACATGATAGGAACTCCAGGTATATTCTGGAGTCTTCATTTAAGGTCACAGTCAATTGTGGCCATGATGTAACACTTGATCTGAGTTACTTTTTGTACTAAGCAGTCATCTTCATAGATTCATCTGTGCTTGCATGGTAATGGTTCAAACCATGGATCCTTTGCAATCCTTAAAGTCACTCAATACTTCTACCCCAATTTTTCAGTTTCAGCCATTACACAATCAGTTATACAAGGGATAAACTTAGCATACAGACAGTCCATCATTGATTGCACTAGGTCCAGTTTGGCTTTAATGGAAAAATTGATCATGTTGATATCAACCAGGATATGATAAGGTAGGCCCAGTTGTGTATTGTAATGGAAGAATAAGCAGGAAGAGGGAACTTCTCTTTCCTTCGATGCACTAGGATGGTTCTTTTGTTTCTTTAAGGTTTTGACTTATCCTTTTCTTTCAGCCTCTCTTCTCTAAGACCTAAGCATTCGTTTCATGGTCACATACTTCCTTGCTTTCTTTTGCATTCCCATGTTTCACCACACACCTGTTTTTTTGGATACCTACTTGAAGTTTTAACAATTTTAAGAATGATTGGCCTACAATAAGCTGCACTAATTTAATATATACATTTTGAAATGTTCTGACATATGGACATATATGTTAGACAATCAAGATAATGAACATACCCATTATTCCCTCAAATTTCCCAGTTCCTTTGAAATCTATCCTACCTTTCCATGACTTCTCCATTCTTATTCCTAGCAAGTACTGATCTGTACGCTTTATGTCCCTGTGCTATATATGAGTTCACAATTTCTAGAATTTTATATAAATGAACTCATGTACTCTTTTATGACTTGCTTGTTACCACTCAATATATTACATGAATCACCAGGTTTTGATTTTTATTGCTTACAAGTATGTATGTCATCAATATTGGTATACTATCCATTGAATTTTTAGACATTAAAATTGTTTCTAGTTTGGAGCTTCTATAACTAAAATATTACGTTCGTTCATGTACAAGGTTTTCTATGCACACATTTTTCCTTTTCTCTTGGGTAAATACCTAATAGCGGAATGACTGTGTGATATGGTATGTCTTTTGATAAATTGTTTTTTGTTTTCCAAAGTGTTTGCATTATTTTGCCTTCTCAACCTCAGTATATAAGAATTCTAGTTTCTCCAAATCCTAGCCAATACTTTGTATGGTCAATCTTTTAAATTCAACCATTTGGATAAATGTGCAGTAGTATATTATTGTGATTTCAGTTGTCTTTCCCTAATGACAATAAGCACATCTCCTCATGTGCTTATTTGCCACCTGTATATATTCTTTAGTAAATGTTTTAGGTATTTTGTCTATTTTATATTAGGTTGTTTTGTTTTATTTTTGAGTTTAAAGAATACTTTATTCTGTATTTAACTTCTTTATTACATATATGATTTGTAAGTATTTTCTTCTGGTGTGGGGATTGCATCTTTTATTTTAAAGCTTTTTTAATGGGAGTATAAATATTTAGGATTCTTATGGTTAAATGACTCATTTTTCATTATGGAATGACCCTCTTCATCCCTGCTAATACCATTTTCTGAAAACAACTTTAATTTTCTTCTGATTAGTATAAGCCTATCTTCTAACTTTTTAATTTTTATCTTTATAAAAAGATAAAAATAAGTCTTCATACTTACAGTGTCTTATTTGTAGGCAGCATATATTTGAGTCTTCCTTTTTTTAGCCAATATGAAAATTTCTGCCCTTTAATTGAGGTAATTAGGCCAAGTACAGTTATTTTTATTCTTTGTTATGGTCAGGCTTGAATGTATCAGCTTGCTTTATTTTTTTAACTACCCCATATTTTCAATAATCCTTTTTTTTCTGTTGACTTCTTGTGTCTTAATTGAAAAACTTGAATGGAATTACTTTTGTTTTCTTTTTCATCTCTTTCACTATAGCTCTGTTTTATTATTTTAGTGGTTGCTTTAAGGTAGATGGCATATATTCTTAATCCTTAACCTTCCTTCAAATGATATTATACTGTTCCATGTATAATTCAAGAACCTTACAATATTGTATTTCTGTTTTTCTCTCCTGACTTTTGTGCTTTTGCTATATACATTTTATTCCTATTTGTATTAAATAAGAGCCACAAAATGTTTTTATGTTTACTGTAAGTAGTTAGTTATCTTTTAAAGAAAAATAAACAATAAGAAAAAACCTATTTACCTATGCAGTTAACATTTTTGCTGTTCATTATTCCTTTTTGTACATAAAAAATACCATCTGCTATCATACTTCTAATGCTAAAGACATTAGCATGTTTTATAGTTTAGGTCTATTGGTAATGAATTTCATAAAATTTATTGGTGTGAGGATTCTTTATTCTCATTTTGAAGATACTTTTTCTAGATAAAGAATTCTAGGTCTACTATTTTTTTTCTATTTCTTTCTTTCCTTCCTCCCCCTGCCCTTGGTACTTTAAAATGTTGCTCCACTGTCTTCTAACTTACATTGTTTCTGATGAGAAATCTGCTGTCATCCTTACTTTCTTTCTTTGTAATAATGGATCAGTTTTCACCTGACTGTTGTTAAGATTTTTCTGTCATTGATTTTACATAATTTGATTATGATGGGCCTTGCTTTAGTGTTTTCATGTCTCTTGTTCTTGATATTTATTATATGTCTTGGATGTCTGGGTTTATAGTTTTTGTTACTGTAACTTTAAGCTATCCTAATTAATCGCAGGTGTCATTTAATAGATTATTTAAATTATTCATTTCTTTTTGTAGTTTGTTTCTTTTAAGAAATTGGTCTCTTGTTAGTGTTTTCAGCTATATGGACAGATAATTATAGGTAGTATTTCCTTATTCATATTTTAGACTTTATAATAATGATAGTATTCTTTTTTCCCCCTGATATAATTTCTGTGTTCTTTCTTCTATTTTTGGTCAGTATAACTGAAGGTTTATCAATTTGAGTGATCTTATCAAGTAATAAACTTTTCATTTTGTTAATTGTAATTTGAATCCTTTGTAGTTTAGACTCTTGGTTTTGATAAAATCCTTTAGAGAATATTGAATATTTTTATCTTAGCAGGCCAGAAAGACAAAATTTCTCTAGGACTTTTAATTGTGTAGGTTGCTGCTGGAACCTCGGGAGTCCTCAGGAAGTTGCTTTGTAATTTTTTCTGGGATGCTCTGTAAACAGTAAGAGGGATTACTGAGGCTATAGTGGGCTATTCTCTGTTGGCCAGCAGTGAAGTCCCAGAGTCTCATATAAAGAATTGATGTCACTTGCCATTATTCAGCTTTCCCTATATTCTTTAGAATTTCCCTTTGAAGTTTGTTTTCTCATACTTCTTTTGGCTTAAGCAGTTTTTCCAGCAGTCATATTGGTAGGACAACTGTGACTCTAGCTAAGCGTTTAAGGTGGCTGATAACTTTCTAGCTAGCTTCAGTTGGTTTGGCCACAGAGATGGTTGTCCTGAAATTGGGCAATGCTATATGGCTTTTCAGTGTTGTTTCTGAGTGGAACAGGTTTGTAAAACCCTATCACTGCCTTTATCCACATGTACAGTGGCATTTCTGAGTAATTAGATGTATCATTTGTTGAAGTAAGGTAAGGGTTGATTATGACTATATAACCACTTACTCTGTCTCATATTTTCTCTCTCTCTCTCTCTCTCTCTCTCTCTCTCTCTCTCTCTCTCTCTCTGAGGGAATGAATAAATATACTGGAATAAGGCCAGGAATCATATACAAAAAATAACATAGAAAAAATGTTCCTTACTCAAGAAGGAATTGTTGCAGAGGAATCCAGAACAATTAGATGGTGTTACTTCCTTTTGTTAAGGTAGAAATCTGGGGTCATAACTAATGTAAAGAAGGGCATTGTCAGTTACAAGTAAAGTGATGCTGTTGTTAAAATGAAACAGACTGTGCTTTGCTCTGTGACCTCTCACTCCTGCCAGCTCTCCAGTGATAGCCATTGGCCCCAATGAGAGTTGGGCAGAGAGTTGGAACCCTTCCCAGACCAGAATAAGTCTCACTAGCCCTTGTGTTTGAAAACTATTTTAAATCTTTTTGGAGCTATTCATGTAGTCATAGATAATGTGGGAAATAAATACCTTGCTAAATAAATATGTTTAATAAAGACTTTCTATAGAGTGAGCAAAGGAGAACAAAAAGTGAAGTATAGAAATTGTAGCCTCATTTCCTTGCCATGGTTTAAGATACTGTTTGGATCCCAGTTTCAGCCTTTTATAAAATGGGCAGGGCAACATATCTGATAAAGTAAACCATGAAATAAAATTATTAAGCAGTGATGACTGTCAGACTTTCTTTTGTGTGTGCTACATGGACTATCTCATTTAATCTCCCAGCATCCTAGACTATACACAATTAGTATTCCTTTTAGCTGTGTGAGGCATTGGAGCTTATACAAGATACCTGTTTTGCCAAAGACAAGTAGTTATGCTTAAAACTAGTGTATTCTGACTCTAGATTCTGGTAGACTCTTGAACATTATGGCTATCCAGTCACAAAGGTCAATTGGAGCCCTCATTCTCATTGGTGGTGCTTCCTGGATCACTGTGTCCACATTCATTTCAAGGCCTGTGTTGGTTAGTGCCTTGCATTCAGGCAATCCTAGATTGATTCTTGTTGCCTATCATGTCATGGAAGAGCAAAATGAAGGCACATGTGAGAGTTCCTGGGGGCACCTCTGACTTCTTATTGGCCAGTATTGCTTTGGTTAAAGCAATTTGTGGTGCTGTTGACAATCACCTGAATGCTCATTAGATGCTGAGGACTATGTGAAGCTTTGATTCTTATAGCAGTTTCTCCCTTCCTTCCTCTCTCCCTTCCTTCTTTCCTTCCTTCCTTTCTATTTGTTTTGTTTTTATTATTTTTTACTTCAATTACTCCAGAAAGGAAACTGCTCATATCTCAACTCTGTAAAACAGGAGTGGAGATAAGAATAGGAATGTTATACTTAGAAATAATCAAAACAAAACTGCCAAACACAATAAAGATACTAACACTAGCAAATAGTTTCTCTTGTACAGAACTTTGTGATATTGCCACAGGTGAAACATTAGTTTTCCAGAGAAGAGTAAAATATCTTTTAAGATACAACTGAAATTATCACAGGACTCAAAGAATGATGATACATGGATAATGGTCTAGATATAAAAATTTTCAGGTTAACTGTGCCAGTCAGAAAAACCAACACAATATGACCTCAAATAAGAATTATTAGCAGAAACCAAGGATATAGCTCAATGGCAGGGCATTTGCCTAGAACGTGTAGGACTCTCAGTTTAAACTCCAGCACTGCCACAAAAAAAAGAGAAAGAATTATTACTGATTTTAGGTGGATTTTCACATTCTAGAGAAAAGTTGTAGGGTTGTAGCCCAGAGGAAGAGCATTCGCCCAGCATGCGAGAGGCCCTGGGTTTGATCCTCAGCACCACATAAAAATAAAATATTGTGTCTGTCTATAACTAAAAAATAAATATATATTTAAAAAATAGAGAAAAGTGATGTTAAATAGAGCTACACAGACAAAAAGATATATAAATACCAGCACACATAAAAACACCTTGTGACAATTCCAGAAAATATGTGTATTATATCCTGCTCTGGGGGGTTCAGAACATAATTATTTAGATAAATAAATTTGTTAAATTTCATATTGTATTTCCCAGTCACTCTGACCATGGAACTTTTCTTTGTTAAATGATTAAAAATCCTAGGATACCAGGGCCACACTTTGGGGAATGTCACTCCAAGACCCATCTGTATAAAACAGTGTAAGAGTGTTTTAGGGATAGCGTACATCTTCTCTGCCTCAGCATAGTCCTGAAATTGTGATGCTGAAGATGACGCAGCCCTGCACACAGCTTGAAATGGGAAAGAACTCCAAGCTCTCGCCCCTTGGTACTCCCTGGTAGAAATTCTTTGTGAACCATAAATCTAGTTTTTAAAAAGTGAAAGTTACTAAAATAGGTCATGATAAAAAAAAGATTACTCAGCCCAAACCCCAGGCTAATGATGAGTAATCATAAAATAGTGATGATTAAAAGGGAAAAAAAGAACTATTGGGCTTATCTAGAACAGAGAATAAAAATGAAAGAACACGTGTGCTGTAATTCCATATAATTCTCCATTTCATGAGGAAAATGTAAACATTTATCTCAGTAGCTAACCACAATTAGGAAAGAACAGCTTTGCTGTACCCATTTCATGTTAGTGTACAATTAGAAGCCAAGAGGGTAAGCCAATACTTCTTAAATTTTAGTGTACATCTGAGTGACACATAGGTTTTCTAAAAAATTCAGGGCCCCCAAATGCACTGAGATCTTAATTTGCAGGTGTGGGTTGAAGCTCAGGAATCTGTGCTTTTACAATTTTGAGAAACACTGATTTAAACTATGTGATCATACTAGAAGTGATAAAGTGTGTAGGAGCCCTCAGAACCCTCAACATAAATAACCATTCTACCTGGGCTGATTTTTGGCAAAATGTCAAAAAATCCATTGCCTTTTATATTAGTTGGAGTCAACTAACTGCTTTAACACATAGACCCTAAAAGTATAAATACAGAAACATACTGGACTTTGTTTCTTGATCATACCAAGTTTATTTGTCACTCACATAAAAGCCCAAAGAAAGTCCAAGCTAACAGTAGTCCCTGCTCCTACATGATTATTCTGGGTCCAGGATGATGGAGAGTTGTCCATCTTCAACTTGTGCCTGGAAAACTATGAATAGGCTGAATTTGGGCTCTCCCATTCATATTATTGACACTCTAACTCCCAGTACTTTAGAATGTGAGTGTGTTTGGAGACAAGGCCTTAAGGAGGCAAGTAAGTTAACATGAGTCCTCTAGGATGGGCCAATGTGACGGGGTCTTAGTAAGAAGAAGAAATTGGGGCATATGGAGACATCAGGGGTACATGTGAACAAAGATCATAGTCAGAAGGTGGCCATTCACAAGCCAAAGAGAGGCTCCAGGAGAAATTGAATCTACTGCCACCTTGATCTCACAGTCTTCCAGACTGTGAGAAAATACATTTCTGTTATTTGAACCATCCAGGCTGTGATATTGGGTTATGGCAGCCTGAGCAGATTGATACAAATGGGGATTTAAGGACTGTCATGGAAGTAGTACACATTATTTTCATTCGTACTTCATTAAATAGAAATCAGTCACGTTTCACTAACCGCAATGTAGACTATAAAGTGCAACCTAGCTACACACCATTAAGAAGATAAAATGAGTTTAGTGAATGGTACAATATAGTGTCTGCCATACCCTTTTACCCTTGTTTTGTATTTGACTACCCATTTACGGGTCTAGAGGAAGCCAGTTGATTTCAGTAGGCCAGTCACTATATCTTCTCCAGCTTTTTGGTGCTCTTCTAAAGTGGGGGTGGGAGAGAGGCCCCATCAAAGGCAGAAGAAAGATGGATCTGCAGAATGAGAGTCAGTTCCTGGTCCCATATGCCCTAAACCAATAAGTTGGAAGTTGGAAGGAAAAAAAATATGGAAAGAAGAAAGACTGACAGGTAGGAATGGGAAGGCCAAGAGGAAGAACCATCATTGTTGTCCATAACCAATGGGAAAAGATTATTTCAAAAGCAGGTCTGTTAGCTACAACCCTGTGAGGTATAGAGGGTTTATTTTTAATTTTTAATTTAAGGCTAACATCCATTAAAAAAAAGTAGACAAAAGAAACGTATATCTGGAGGAATTTCTTCACAATCAATTGACCCATAAAACCAAAGTCTGGATCATGAAATAGAAGATGAGCCCTGCAGCAGCTCGGTCTTACATCTTCAGTCTCTACACCCCCTTGGGTAATCTCTGTCCAGACTTTTAACCCTGTAGATTACATTTGCTTGTTGAAATTTGTGCAAATGGGATCCTACAGTGTGTACTAATTGGTGTCTGGTTTCTTTGACTCAATAGTATGTTATGAAATTTATCCATGTTGTGCTTATCCATATTTAGTCTTATTGTATTTCATTGTATAATTATATCATAATTCATGTATCCTTTCTCCTCTCGATGGTCATTTAGGTTGTTAGTAGTTTGAGGCTAACACAAACAATAATGGTACTTGATATGCCAAAAGAAATGTGTATTTTTGGCTTTAGTAGATATTGCAACACAGTTTTCAAAAGTAGTTGCACCAAGAGTTTGTTTTTATTCCATTGCTTCTTCCCTTTGTGCCCCACTTCCAAAATATTCTTCCTGCTACATTCCTCCAGCTATAGTGCAGATCTTTGATAGATGAAGGTGCCCCAACTCCTCTATAGGGGACTTTCTTTAGACTTGCCATATGACCCCCACCACCCCACCAAAATTTGCCTGTTATTTGTCTCATTTACTTAGATCTCTTTTAACTTTAGATAAAATCAATTCCAAAGTAATTTTGAAGGATTCTACCAGTCAGTACATTGCAGTTGATAGAAAATAAAACATAAAGTAATTTAAGGAATTAGTCCTCATAACTCAGAGGAACTTGGAAGATACAGTGCTCAATCACCAGGATCCTGTCCCTCCTATTATCCCCCAGCTTACTTCCTTCTTCATAGCAGTTTCTGCTATGTTTTCTCTCTGCATTTGTGGAACAGCTCCAAATTCCCTTTGCTTCTAACTGACCCCACTTGGGTTACAGATAACCTCTGAACCAATCATTTGTTGTGGGGCTGAGGAGAAGGGAGGTCATGCACTGTGAATGACTCAGGCTTGGCAAATGCCCACCCTGAGGCAGGGAGGAGTGGGACTCGAGATGTTTACTGGGACAGCAGTTGTCAAAGTGTGAAGGCTACTAGTCCAATAAAGACAGGAGGTGTCTACTACGAAGGCAGACAATATACTCCCTATGGGAGAAAGTTGGGATTTTCAAAAAACATTGCATGTGGTCCAGCTTGAAAGATGGGAATTTAAGGCCCAGGGGCAGGTGAACCCTCCGAGGTCACTTCAAATCACTCAGATGGGTGACTGCCCATGACCGGCTTTCTCATGAAACCAGCTCAATTACAATGGACATAAAATGTCTCATTAAAATGGACCTAGTTTGGGTCCAGTAACTCAGCACAAAGAGACCAAATGACTCCTTCACATCTTTTAAAATGGAAATGAAAGACCCAGCACAGTGTCTAACCTCATCGGTTTAGCCAAGATGATACTGGTAAAGCCATGTCTGATTGGTCAATGAAAGAAAGGAAGAAGGGATTTGCCATGGTGATCCTGGGCAGCATAATGCATATTAAAAATTCCTGCAAATAAAAAACAGTATAGCTGCTGATAAACAAGTAATAGAGGTGGAAAAAAATTAAGCTTGCTCTCTAAGAGGGGCACTGAACCCCTGTTTTCATTGCCATCCACAGCAAGACAGGATAATTTAAATAAGTGGTCTAACAGGTCTTGGCTGTAAAGAACTGACTCAAAGATTATATTGTAACAGCATAAATTTCAGGAACAGGCCTCAAGTGTTGATTGATCTTAAATTCTTTGTGAAATATGTGAGGATCTTAAAAGGAAATTATTTTGGATGACTATCAACATGCCAAGGTCAAAACTTCTTAGATGACTAACACTGTGCCAAATTCAAAATCTCTTGGATGACTGTACCATGCCAAGTTCAAATCTCAGGGCACTTTAAAATGTACTCTTGCAAGGCTTTTGTAAACCAATAGAATAAATGTCCAGCTATTTAATGAAATCCTTAAAGCAAAGGGGACTTTTACAGTGGAAATATCCTCAACACTCTCTCAGAAAAAGAAAATATATTTGAAGTTTTAAGTGAGGTCCTGAGAAACATCAAAGGAAAGATCATTTTCAAACGAACTCCACGTGCATGCCGGCGGCATGGTGTGAACACATCTGAGTGCACATGTTCTCTCTGCGCTGCCATTTGCCAGCCGTGACACCTTGGGAAAGATGTGGGACTTCTCTAAACTCCAGTATATGGTATCTACTGGTTATTCTGAGATATTCTCCATCATCAGAGAGTCACCATAAAGGGCTTTGAACAGTGCGGGATGCACAGAATCTCTCAATATGCATTAGCTTTTCAGATACTCATATAAGTTCAACATGAGGCCTAAATGATGGTCCCTGTGACAAATTTAGCATGTGTGCCGGGTCAGCTCTTGTCACGATAAGCCTCAACCCTTTCAGGGAACATTGGTTCTGTTTCTTTTGGTCCTGAAACTCTCTCAAGTTTTGTATGGTGCCAAGGGAGCCAGGGTCCATTTGGGTTTTCAGATTTGAATTTGGAGACTAAGTTTTGACTATCATAGGGAACATCTGTCCCTGCTGTTAAAGCAATATGGTGAGCATCTGAAGGTGCTGCAGAGTTCTCCTTCAAACCCCGCTGGTTGGTTGCCGAGACCTCTCTCCTCTCCCTCCTAATGGGATTATCCTCAGAAGACAACCTGATTCCCCGGGTTGCCTTTTCCCCTTCCCTTCACTCTGTAGCTTTTGTCTCACTCCCCTCCTTCTCCAGCTCTTTCCCCTTCTCTTCCCCACATTAAGCAGGCTGCCAAGGAAACTTCTAGATTGTAAAACATTTACCTGACACTGGTGCCAATCTGTCTCCCTCTCCCTTATGTTGGTGGCCAGCACAGTGGCTGGACCACAGCACTTCCACAAACGGAGCAACAAATGAGTCTCCTCTCCAGATGCACCTCAGAGTGCATTTTTAAGTACCTGATTCCATTCTCTTCATTAAAAAGTTTCTCATCTTGAGCAGCAAGATAGCCAGTGACTGGAGCCAGCCCTTCTGACTTTGAGATTCATTTTCACTACTTACGAGCCATGTGACCTTGGCCAGCTTCCTTCATCTCCCGAGCCTCAATTTATCTTTTGTAAAACAGGTATAATAATTCTTTAAAATGGTAGTTAAGAACATTAATTGAACACACCCACACATTTTTAAAATAATGTCAGACACAGTAAGCACTCAGTGTTGTTATTAAATTTTTGTATGGGAGTTCGTATGAATAATTTATGTGAAAATGCTGTAAATGTAAAACATGTTGCAAAGTTACTTGAGAATAATTTTTTTTTGCATTTAGTTGCTTTTCTTGTTTTAGAAAAGTTTAATTCTATAGTTTGAGCCCCTCCCACCTCAAAGCTATTTTTTTCTTGAATTATTCTATGTAATTATCCCAGAATTTTTATTCCCCTATGTCTCAGAGAACCCTGTAGTCCTTGTTCCTTGGTGCTGTTTTACAGTTACACTGTCATATGGATGCAAAGAACCAGAGAAACTCCCCAACTCCTCTGCTTCATGTGGGACTCAACTTCTAGAGCCCAGATGTACACCTGACATTTCATCTGAATGCCCAGAATTCTCTTTTGGGAAGTTTGATAGCCAACACAGCTGTCTGCAGTGGACATTCTGTTAGACTGGGTCAGGAATCATTAGCACCTTGTGGGCACAATTATCCACTTGCCCCCTCAAAGTGAGGTGGAAATTGCTAATTACACCTGTAAGAGGCTAATTGGGAACTCACTCCATTGCATGCAGCCAAAATACACCTGCAAATAATTAACTTCAGACGCCCAAATTGTGCCCACAAGAAAGAAGAGGAAGGCCAAGCTGAGACTCCAGCCCCTCTGAAAGGGTTCATGTTTCTCAGGTTTGCAGTTGGATCCTTTGAACATCCAAAGGGACTGAGAAGGAAGTCTCTGTGCACAGCCATGGAGTCTAGTGCAATGTTCCAAAGTGGCACGTGCCTTTACAGTCCTAATATCATAATTATCCAATAGATGCTGTCCCACAGTGGGAAAACAAAAATGGGCTCTAGAGCCTTTCCTTTCTCTTCTCTCTGTGTGTGGTAGAGAATTTCCACTCACCACATGTCCCTCTATTATATCTATATGGAATCTGCCAAAATAAATTTTGTAGTCCCTTTATTTTCAGTTGGTATTGCACAGGTCCTTCTCAGATTAAACAGTCAGAGGTCAGAAAAGTTGAGATGAACTGGAGTTTTAAAACCATTGTACTGCATGGAGTTATTTATATAGAGGTTTTTCATATATAGACTTGATTAAAAGCGGAGGATATTTGCTCAGCAGAGAGGAGAAAAACCATCATTATCTGATTTTACATGGAATTCAGTGGCTGCTAATCAAACCCTGGCCTGCATCTGGTTAAGACATACTTGGCACAGGTTTGTCACAAGTCGAGGTTTTGCCATGTCAAGGGGATCTTTCACTCAAAGCAGCGACCCATATTGGACTGAACAAACACATGAGTTTTTAATCGAGAACAATAGTTTAACAAACCACTTCCCAGGACTATTGAAAGAAAAGTATGTGCCCATGGCAGTTCTGGCACCAAAAGATGTTTATTTGAATGCATTTACTTCAAACCAAAGCCCCGAATGCCCAGCAGAGGAGGACCATTAAAAGCTAATGCAAAAAAAAAAAAGGAAAAAAATTTCCATCAGGTGACCCACCAGCACCAACCTTGAAGTGTTTTCTGGTCTCAGTAAAAGTTGGTTCCTTCCTATAGGCCTGAGTGGACACAGAGACACTTATGGATATGCGGACACAAATTATGTTTGTTAATGTTGAAATGCTTGTAATATTCCTTCTCTGAATCCATTAGAGGCTTTTTGTGCTGAATTGTTGCCAGAGAATCTACACAATGAATTTTGAGGTAATTTAATAATAAAAAGAATTTCTAACCACTTTTGAACACCAGGTGCTGTGCTAAGTGTCTTAGCTGCATCGTTACACTTAGCCCCTGAGGTGGGTGGTCTTAATATCTGTTTCACAGATAAGGAGAATAAAGCAGGGGATGGTTAAGTCACTTGCTAAATAGCCCTGCTAGCAAGTAGCCAGCCAGAGTTTAAACCTAGATCCGTTGGAGCCAGAGATCAACTTCTATGGTCCTGTTTTTCCTTTGAAAGGAAGAAGAAAGTGTTTTATAGAAATCTTCGTGTAATAACTCTTGACACTTGGTCAATATTTCATCTAGAGCAAGGCTTAGGTTGGCACCATCCATCTAGGCATAAAAGTTGATACTAATGTTTTTAAATTATGAATTTTAGAACTTATTGATTCTTTCCAAGTTCTCTTCTACTCTGGGAAGGTGAAAGTCACATCACCATGCTTTTCCCCAGGGCAGGGACTAGGCTGATTCAGCCGTGAGGCCTCAGCTCTGAGTGTGGAGCTTGGCGCACAGAATGTGTGTTTCATGAATATCACTTTAATGAATTGAAACATTCAGAGTACGGTCTCCTTCCAGGGCAGCTCTGGAAGGTCTTGGCAGTTTTGCCAAAGAAAAGAGGAATTCCACTCGACAGTCCCATCATGCAGACCTTAAATCTTACTCAGGATCACCCAGAAGTGTGGTGCCCTGTGAAAGAGGCAGTGACAAGCAATCAGATGGCTGTCTCAAAAGGTCAATAGGGGAGGCTGAGTAAAACTTTATGCAGTTGGAGAACTGCAAGCCTGCTCCTTCAACTTAGCTGGAGCTCCTGTGTCCTTAGCAGCTGGAGATCTGCCACTAACAACAAAGAACTGGAGAATAATAGATGTCATGACCATGATGGGTCTAACATTGACTGAGGGGCCTGCTACAATCCAGGTGTAGTTCAAAGCTTTTGAGGCACATTATTTCACATGATCCTCGCAGCCACCTCATGGGCAGACACTCTAAAACAGTCCATTGGATAGATGAGGAAAACTGAAGCTTCATAAGCCTCTTGTCTTAGTCTATTTATGCTGCTATAACAAAATTCCATAGACTGGGCAATATCTAAAGAGCAGAGACTTATTTCTTACAGTTCTAGAGGCTGGGAAGTCTAAGATTGAGGTGCCAATATCTGGTAAGGGGCTTCATGTGGCATTATCCCATAGGGGAAGGGAGATCATATGAGAGCAGAGGAGGGGCTTCCACACATCCTTTATCAGGAACCTACTCCCTGAATAATGGCATCCATCCATTCATTCATTAGATGCAACCCTCATGACCTACTAGACACATTAGACCCCCACCTCCTAATATTGCTGCATTGGGGATGAAGTTTCCAACACATACCTTTTGGGGACACATTCCCACCTCTTGTGAAGAAAGTAGATGAACTCAGAAGTTCTTTTGGCTGTACAATAATGCCTCCATGGAGGTATGGGGAATGCTTGGCTTTTTTCTTAATATTTGAGAGTGAATGCAAAGCTATTTTTATAACAAGTCTCACTTATTACAGACTCTTAAGTACTTTCTAGAATGAACTAGGTGAAATTGGACCTGATAAGCAGAAAGCTGCCCATCCCTTGGGTAAATGCCCAGAAGTGTCCATTCATGGACCACCATGGCACAAGTCAGAGTTCAGAGAAGGCAGAGGACAGCTCACCTCGCTGCTGGAAAGGCTGTCATTTGGTTCTTGACACTGTGCATTTAGAATATGAAACATGAAAAGCTAGTAAATGTTTATACAAGGGATAAGAGCGGCAGGTCACACCTGTGTTCAAATCTTTGCTCTTTTTGACCTTGGGCAAGTAACCTGACTACAAGGCACATGACTTCTCATAGCCTCACTTGGGAGTAAAATAAGAATGATAATAGCAGAAGGTGATTGTGAATACTTCAAGAATGATGCGTAGCCCAGAGCCTAGAATATATTCAACATATTATTGAGCCCGAGTGGAAACCCAAACGTGACTTGAAGCATTCCATGCTCAGTGGCACATGATACTAGCCTGACATGAGTGTTCTAATAAATCTGCCAGATTCAAGAAAGAAGTATCTCATCCATGACTTAGCACTGCCACTCATACCAGACACTAGCAAATGTTAAATCCTTTTCATGGTATGTATAAGAAAGTTCCACCTGGCCAGCTCTGCCTACCCATGGCAACCTACAGGCATCTCCTTTCAGTTTGTTCTGTTTGTTTGAGGTACTGTTTTCAGATATAATAGTTTCATAGAACAATTCAATTAATTCTTATTGTATAAAACGCCTTGATTTGTAATCACAGCTTTTCATCTGAGCTAAAGTAGGACTTGAATTGTCTTGAAACAATGGGAATTGTGTGGGGAATGAGATTGCATCTGACATAGGTATAATTGGACCCCTGCTGAGAACACAGTTCCTCTGGTGGAGTCACCTACATCCTCAGACTGTCCCCATGCACTGGGTTTCATTCTTGTTCTTTAGATTTATTACCATCATTGCTAGTATATAAGAATAGTTCTTTGTATCTATAATATGACTTTCACTTGAGAAGCCTAGAGTGGTTCAAGATGGTACAATGGAGAGAAACCACACAAAACACATTTTTAAAAATATTTTTTTGAGTCATACGTGGACACAATAGCTTTATTTTGTTTGTTTATCTTTATGTGGTGCTGAAGATCGAACCCAGTGCCTTACATGTGCAGGGCAAGCGCCCTGCCACTGAGCCACAATCCCAGCCCACAGAGCATATTTTTGGTAGGTCTCATACCTGTGTACATAATAAGCTTTATGGATGTTGCAGTGAGTACAGATGGGGATTTGGTGGGTGGAAGATGTGTAAGGAGACTAAGAAAACCTCTCCCATCTAATACATGTTAAAAATTCCTCCATTGGTGTAAAGTGGAGTGAGGAGAGAGGTGGGGCTATGGGAATGGGAAGGACCATAAAAACATGTTCTAAAAAAACCCAATTTCTCCATTGGGCATATTCTGTTGAGAAAGTTGAACAGTGCCCATAAGTAACCATCTGAATGTACAGCCAAGCCCAAGGGGTCATATTTTAGTTTCTGATGTTTTCCAAGGAATTATTTTATATTTGCATTATTCTCCTAGAGGAAAGACTTCACTGAAGATGAAATGGAGCAACGCCAGAAGTACTGAAGGGTTACTGTCCCTGTGCAGAGGAGAAGTGATGGACCATAGTCATAGTTTTCTGTCCTCAAAAGAGGAAACTGAGACAGGCTCTATACATTCCCTGGAGGCCCCTCATGGGTTTTAGCTTTGTTCCCCCAGTGGGTAGCGGCTCCTTGGTGCATTTTGTACAGACTTCTTTCTCTTTCTCACTTCACTTCTTTACTCCCTTACCAATTTTGGGGGGGAATCACTTCTCCCATTGAGACTTATAGTCAAAATGTGCTAGGATCTGCCATGTTGAGGAAACTCACTGTATTATGATCTGGTGCTGCTGTGACATACTACCACCAGCTTAATGCATCACACATTTGCCGTCGCCATTTCTCTAAGTTAGATTCTAGCTGAGTTTTCTGATTGGGGTCTTACCAGGCTAAAATTACCAGCTGGGGCTGTGTTTCACATCTAGGACATTACTTCTCCCAGCTCATTGGTTGTTGGCAGAGTTAATTCCCATGCTTGTCACATAGCCCCCTCCATCTTCAACAATGACACCACAGGTCAAGTTCTTATACTTAAAATTTCTCTGACTTCCCTCCCTTCTGCATCTGTCTGACTTCCTCTTCTACTTTTAAGGGTCCACCAGAATAATACAGGATAATTTTCCTATTTTAAGACCAGCTCATTAGTGGCCTTGATTACATCTGCAAAGTCCCTTTTGCCAGGTAATATAATATATTCATGAATGTGACACCAAAATCATGGCCAAGATTCTGCCCACCACACTGGACTAAGAGCAGATGTCTATGCAGATTTCTAAGTGGCCATCTTGCTGTATTTGAACCCTACTTGGTGCTTGGTACTATTTGTTATGTTCTTGTTTGTTTATGCATCCATTTGCTAAACAAATAATTTTTAACAAACATAACTGGTAACATCTCTACGTTCCACCCAGTTCCTGTATTTCTAGAATCTGCCTTCTGGAAGCTCAGAGCCTCCTTGTAGAGACAGACTAGACAGGGTTACAGTAGGCAGACTGTCCCATGAGATGGGCTGGTCTGCTACTACAATATGGATCAGGAATGCAAAAGAGTCAAGGCCTCTGGCTGGGGTATCGTATCGCAGCAGAACAAAGAGCTAAAAGATGAGAAAGATTTGATCACCTTGGGGGTGAGGCAGAAGAGTCTTCTTGGCAAACATGGCTCCTACTTTAGATAACTTTGCTGTTGTGGCACTGGGTTCACCGAGTTCTAGCATCTGCTGTTATGTGTGTGTGAGTCTGTTGTGGGAGGAGAAGACCAGGAAAATGTTCTCATATGGGACATGAAAAAGAATGATCAGAACCATATATTTGTCCAGCTTTTGCCTATTTTAAGGTCTGCTCATCAGTGACCTGAATTACATCAACAGAGTCTCTTTCGCCAGGTAAAGCAATGTGTTCACGGATGTAACACTAGGGAACAAAATCACAGCAGCCAAGGTTCTGCCCACCACACCCTACCAAGAATAGCCCTCATTTGCCAGCCCACACATATCTTCTGACTTGTCATCTGCCACGTAACTAATTTTATAGAAAGATTGACCACGTCAGCCCAATTTTCTATTCTCTTAGTTATTTCAGGCACTAGCTATGAATGTCAAAGGTTTTCTTTACATAAGTCCTACCAGTGCAGGTCTGAATTGAAAGGGAAGAGGATAAAATGTGATTCATGCTTTAAAATGCAAAAATAAAATGAAGTACAACATAATAGCAAAAAAATCTTCAGTGTGGGCAGTAGAAAACCTTGGTTTGATCCTAGATCATCTATGAATTCTCCAGCAGTATCAAGATTCAGTTATCTTGTTTTTATACTTCCAAAATGAGTATACTTATATTATCTTAGTGTACATTCCAGTATTGTCCTGAGAATCAGAAGGAGAAAAACATACACGAGATGATCCTGAAGGTTGGATTATACATGTCTAACAACCAAAGAGCATTTTTCTGAATTTTAGGACAGTTGACTCTTCTGGTTCCATGAAAGGGCATTTGATTAGGATATTAGAGGCGTACTATTTTTTTGTTGTTGTTGTTTTCCATTTTGTTTCATCTGCAATTTGCTCGTGCTGATGCATTTGCAAAGATGTTCATAAATGCTTTCATCTTCCTCTCCAAATTTTATATCTTTTCCCATCCCTGGAATCTTTTCTTCCTGGTCTCATAGATCCTGTTCCCGCCTCCCACATGCTTTGAAGTGGGTTCTGTTGCCTTCACAGTAGCCAAGAGGGTCACATGAGAAGAAGTGGAAAAGCGTGTGCTGCCCAAGGCTAGGAGAGTGGTTGACTAAATGAGCCAATGTGGCTTTGATGGAGGGACTTGCGTTTAATAGGAGAAATAATTTTGAAGGAATGATAAAAATTTGGTTGTTCTATTAAGGCTAGCTCTTTGAAGGTGCTGTGGCAAGCCTTTTATTTTCTTTTATGTAACTATTTACACATGCTGAACATTTCTGTGTCTCATAATTTTTGGTTTCTCATTAGTTAGGAAAAATGAGCAGCACACAGAGAAAGACTAGCATGGAAAGCTGGCCACCTGGACAGAGGTAGTCCTAGGTTGCCCTCCGTCCTCTCAGCTCAGTGCCAGGCAGATATCCCAAGAGCCTTTTCCAGCAGAGGTTCTGCAAGGACTATCAACAACAGAAACCTGTATTTGGGAAGCAGTGTGGAGTAGTGGAAACAGCACACAACCAGGACTGAGTCCACTTGAGCTCTGTTCCTGGTCCTTGGCTGTGCAGCAGAACTTTCTGTGGTGATGAGTTCTCCATCTGCACTCTCCAGGATGGTAGCCACTCTTTCCATGTGGCTACTGATGGCTTGAAATGTGGTTGGTCCAACTTCACATATAAAGTTTAATTAAAGTCAGTTTAAATAGCCCAACATGATTAGTTGGAGCCATATTGGACAGCTCAGGTAAGCCCTGTAGCCGGAGAAGCTTTTATGGAACAGTGGTAGAGAAGGCGGTGAATCTGAATTTAAATTACTTTTGTACAATTCCTGATACCTGTTCTCCATAGTACCTTGACAAGGTACTTACTTACTTTATGCTCAGATTCTTAGTATATAAAATGAGAATAATGACTGTACTTACCTCATTGGACTTTTGTGACAATTAAGTATAAGGTACTTACCTTAGGTTATAAAATGTTTAAATCATGATAATTGGAAACAAGTAGATAGATACTTAAAATCACAGATGAATGGAATCTGTTATAGAATCACATGTGGCAGTAGGGTGGGGAAAAGGAACATTTTTATTTGTTCAACAGTTGGGGGGTTGATGGAATAAATAAACATACATATGTATGTTTAATAGTGGAATACAGTATGGCTATTAAGAGAGATAATACCAATATGCATTTATTTTCCTTAAAAAGATATTGTAAATAGATCAATGAGTGAAAACCTCAGGTTAGTGTGTATAGTGTGACCTTGCTTTAGGACGTGTATGTCTGTATATTGTGTATATAGACAATAGGGGGTAGCAGCAAGGTTGCATGAGAGAGAAGCACAGAGATATTTGCAGGAATATTTTCCAGCATCTCAATATTGCTTTTTGGATGATGTAATCAGAATTTTTTAAATTTTCCTTATCTTCTGAATCTTCTTCAATGATATGAATTATTCACATAACCCAAAAAGAAAAAAAGAGCAAAAATGTTTGCACATGTCAGAATATGAAAATACTTACATAAACAGCAAGTTGAGAGTTTTAAAAATGTACAGTAGTCGCCTGATGACGACTTGCAGACATGCAAGTTACCCTTATTTTATGAAGAAAAAGATTTATCTCCTTAAAATCTTGTCATCGTGGATTATTCTGTGTGAAGTACATCTTAGCTCTTTATGTGGCAACCTTCACAGCCTCCTGACACCAGGCTTAAGAACTGGCAGAACCACTTTCCTCTACCTACACTGATCTTCTTGTAGTAACATATTAGGTGTATTTGAAAATGTGTTGAAAAGTTTTGATACGTGCATTTTCCCTGTAGTTTGGCGGATCAAAATGTAGCCCGCAGTTGTTCTAGCTACTCCTTTACCACAGAGTCTCTATGATTTGAGGCATGAATGCCAACTAGCTTGCAGGAAAGTTCACAAGGACTTTCATGCTTTGGCTTTGTCGATATATAGATGGTCTGGGAGAGATCTCCCAGAGATTTCACTGTGACCCCAGAACCTCCTAGCCAATCTGACTTTTTTGACCACCAGATGGGAGAATTTATATACAAATGGTCTCCAATTTATGATGGTTTTTGACTTACAGTTTTTCTACCTCACAATCGTGCAAACCACTCTGTTCTTCACTTTCAGTACAATATTAAATAAATGGCATGATCCCTTCAACACTTCAGTGTAAACAAGCTCCATGCCAGATGATTTTGCTGAGCCATAGGCTAATGTATATGTTCTGAGCATGTTTAAGGTGGGCTAGACTGAGCTATTTGTTTCATAGGTGTATTAAATGCATTTTCCATTTAATGATATTTTTGACTTAAGACAGGTTTATTGGGTTGTAACCCCATAACTTGAGGAGCATCTGTATTTTCACCACTTAACTACTATAAAATGCATGGCTTAAGAGAAAATCAGCAGCACCAAACTCATGTTCCAAATGGTTTCATGCCCAGCTCTGACTTTTTAGACACAATAGCCTATTAAAGGTGGTAGCTGGGGTCTTTCTGATTTCTTGTGTGTTATATGTTTCTACCATTCTGAGGGAGACAGAAAGTAACTGCTTCAAGACACAATCCAATGATGAGTGGCAGCCTGGTCCAAGGCCCTGCCGGGTGTAGCTAGCTGCATTGTAATCTTTTATGTTTCCTCTAGGCTTAGATGCAGTATGCCATAAGAGACTTCAGAAGTCAGGAGAGAATCTATGCAAAAAACAGGGAAATTAAAAACAGAAAAGTGAATTTTGCTTGTGATGCTCTTTAGCACCTGACTCAACATGTGACTGGCTCCTTCCTCTTCTTTCTTATTTCTGAAACCCACAGAATTCTTTAGAAAAAAAAGGGGGTGCTACGTTGAAAGGGATAGATGCCATTACTTGACAAGAGCAAATTTAAATATCCTACTTCCTCATGTCATTTCCCTTAGAAAACTGGGTGGAAATTTTTTAAAAATCAAGGCTGGGGTTGTGGCTCAGCAGTAGAGCTCGCCTGGCATGTATGAGGCCCTGGGTTCAATCCTCAGCACCATATAAAAATAAATAAATAAATAAAATAAAGGTATTGTATCCAATTATAACTAAAAAATAAATATTTTTTTAAAAATCAGTCAAAATTCTGCAGTCAAAATTAACTCTTCATAAGAGTTTGTGATGTGGTCATAAAATTGATTGAAGAATTGAGGTCCACAAACATATTCCTCTGAATCTTTTCAATATAAAGATAAAAACAAATGGACTGGTAGAGTTGTGTTTTTCCCCAATTAAAGGGAAAAAACCCTATAAATATCACAATTCATAGTTTTTATCTCCGGACCATACATGTGCATTATTTCTAATTTAAATTTAGTGATCTCAAATAGTTAACCTCCCTGGTCCTCAGTTTTCTCACCTGTGAATGGGAGAATCAGACTTTAATGGATACTTTTTAAATTTCTTCTGGCTCAGTCATCTTGGCAGTACCATCCTATTGTTCCCTCCCAGTGCTCAGGCCCATGTAACTGTTTATCATAGTATAGAGATCATTTAGAATTGGCCTTGATTAATTTATGATGGAAGTTGGGTTGCCGAAAATATAGTTGATGAAAATCAATTATGAATGTAAAAAGGATTATGATTATTTTGCTTCAAAGTCTTTTGGAAAATGTTCTGCCTGGAACCCTTTTGCCTTCTGTTTTAGTCAGCTGCTGCTGCTGCTGCTTCTGCTGCTGCTGCTGCTTCTTCTTCTTCTTCTTCTTCTTCTTCTTTTTCTGCTGTGACTAAAAGACCTGAGAAGAACAATTTTAGAGGAGGAAAAGCTTATTTGGAGACTTTTGTTTTCAGAGGTCTCAGTCCATTGAGAGCCAGCTCCATTCCTGGGGTCTCCAGGTGAGGCAGAACAACATGTTGGAAGTGTGTGGTATAGGGAAGCAGCTCACATGATGATCAGGAAGCACAGAGAAAGAGGCTCTACTTGCCAGATACAAAATATATACCCCAAAGGCACACCCCCAATGACCCACCTCCTCCAGCCACACACTACCTTGCCTTCAGTTCCCACTCAGTTAATCCCACTAAGGGATCAATTCACTGACTGGATTAAGGCTCTCATAACCCAATCATTTCACCTCTAAACCTTCTTGCATTGTCTCACACAGAACTTTTGGGGGACACCTTACATCCAAATCATAACATTTTCCCACTTCCCCCAGAAAACGCAGCTATAGAAATAATGAATACCAAGAAGATGGGTCTTGAGGCCCATAAGAAATTACACTTACCCCCTATGTAAAGTCACTTATGCAGTATGGCCAGCCTGCAAGCACCTGAGTTTGTTCATTGTCTCATCCTCTCATTGGTGTGTGTTCTTTGATTGAAGACACCAGTTGTTAACTTTGGAGTCTTTTGGATGATATCAATAGTGTTAGATGATTTCTTAGGTTTTCTATAAACCTTCAATTTCTAAATAATGTCTTTAATTTGTATCCCTCAGCTAGATGGGGAGTGAGGGCTGAGAGTTTAACTCACACCCTTGTGCTAAAATAATAGTTCCATCCAGCCTGCAGGCAGCCTTGCTCCCAAAGGTCTAGTGAGCAGAGGTCAGTTCACCAGGAGACCCTATGATGTGTTCATAGTTATGAGGCTCCCAGACAGTCTAAATAAAACCTCATGACACCAGGGAAACTGATATGTTGGCTAAGCTATAAGGCTTAAGGAATAGATATTTATTTCTCTTTCCTAACAGTCCTGGGAGTGGGGGCGACAGGGAGTCTAGATTGATAGGGAAGTTTTGTTCCTTGCTATCTGATATGAACTCAGTTTCCTTTCATTTTATTATTCCTCCATCTCTTACAAATGTTGGCAACCTGTAGCCTATAGGCCAAATCTAGCCTTCTGCTTATTTTTATAAACAAAGTGGATTTTTATTTACTTTTTGTTTGTTTGTTTTGTTTTGTGCATTTGTAGTACTGGAGATTGATCTTGGGGCACTCTACCATTGAGCTTCATTCCTAGCCCTGTCTTTTAGTTTTCATTTTTGAAACAGGGTCTTGCTAAGTAGCCAAGACTGACCTTGAACTTCTGATCTTCCTACCTCAGCCTCCTAAGTCACTGAGATTACAGGCATGTGTCACCATGTCCAGCTGTTTCTATGGTTTTTAAGATCCATTTCTGCTGTGGAAGGTGACTGGATTCTGTTAGTCACCAAGGGCAGAGTTACAGAGAGGCTAACATGCTGTCAGCCATATCTCCTCCCTAGAGTCCCTGTTTCTGTAACTTCTTCATAGTGGGTCATGGGGCAGGGCACTAATGTCTCTAAGCCTCAATTCTCATAGGAATGCTGGTGCATCAAAGGATAAAACAAGCATAACTAATTATATTCACCTGGCAGTTGACTCCTAATTATTCTCTCTGCCCTGGGATTAGACAAACATTTTTCAGCTAAGGTGTTCTTTCTAAAGGCCAACTGACACCATCTCCCTATGTTGTCTTGACAACAGAGCCCACTCTGCTTAGGAGACCACCAGGAGTACCCAAAGGAATGTGACCAAGAAAGCTTTATTCTGCAAGTATATGCAGGAGTGGAACCAAAACTGTCAAGAGTTGCCCTCAAAGGGTAACCTGGACACAAAATGACCTGGACTGATTATAACTGATGTACTAGACATAAAGAAGAGGGTATGAGAAGGATTAGATGATGGTGTTATTATCTTTCATTTTTTTTTCTTTTTTTTTTTTTAACTACTGGTGATTAAACTCAGTGCTTCACTCATGCTAAGCATGTGCTCTACCACTGAGCTTCACCCCCAGATTGGGATTAGGTTATTATTGGAGTTAAAACTTAATTATACTCATTTTTATTCTTTTAATCCATTTGAGCATCCTACAAACTATATGATATTTGAAAATGTACTATACATAAAATGTTTTAAGAACCACTACAGGATGCAAGATTTAAACACAGAGAAACTAGTTTCAGTCTTGTACTACTCCTAGTCAGTAGGTAGTGCCTTCCAGAGTGCATTTTGAGAACTATACCAAGGCTAGTCTGAGGTCTGAAAAGTTCTAGGATTGATTAGCGGTGTCTGTCACTATGGCAGGAATAGAGACTAGAGATTTAAATATAGGGTTTTTCTCTCCCTAGATTTACCTGTGTGGCTGAAAAGTTGCTGAAAGCGGGGAGACTAAGTCATTAATGTCCCCTGCAGTCAATCCCTCATGGAGATGGACTAACATCTGTTCTCAAAATGAACCAATATTCCATGACTATGTTTACAGTTTGACACACTACTACAGTTCACAGTTGTTAACTTTATACATAAATATTTATAAATTGAGCTCTGTGTAATTTCATTGTGAATTAAGAAATATTGGCAGTTTAACTGATATAAATCAACAGGAGACCAGATACAAAACATTCTTTGATCTTTGCTTGAAAAAAGAAAGACACCTTTGCAAAGAAAAAAAATTACCAGAATTTCATAGAAAATATTTATCTGTTAAAATGCCTTTGATTTGAGGATTTTCACTGAAATCTACTGTCCCCTTAAATAACATACTTCTATGTCTTCAAAGTCTAGTATTAAATTTCTTTAGCATTCTTCACCAATATTCTTTCCAGTAAATTTCTGTGCTGGGGTGCATATATATTTTCATCTTCCTCATGTTTAAATGAGATGTAGGAGTTCATGAAGGCAAATGCCACTTATTTTTTCAATGTCATTTAAAAATTTTTACAACTTCAGTTATTGGAATTTACTAAAATTGCTATTGGAAAAGCAATAAATTCAGCTCAGAATAGTAGGAAGTTAATTATCAACACTCAAGGTGTAGAGAGAAGAATATGCTAGAAATTGCAGTCATTGCAGTTGGTTACCAGTCTTTCTTTGAAGCCAGACATGACCTTATCAGATTTGTTTAGTATCACCACAGTTCTCCTATTTTCCCCTGGCTTCAGAACAATGGAGTTCAGGGATCAAGAATACCTACATTCCACAAGAGTGAAATTTCCATCCTTTGAAATCATAATGATGAATGGTCAGCACCAGCCACACTGTATATTCAGGAAGAGAAAACAGAGCACTGAAGCTCCCCGAACTCTTGCAGGCTGTGATGCGGGAGCTGTTCGTGAAAATCAATTGTCAATGGTTTTGTGAGACTTTGTAAGTGATGATAGGGTGGTTTAAATCTTCTTCCTAGAAGGATGTCTAACTTTTTATTAATCCTAAAGAAAAAATTTACCTTAAATTTGCTGATATTCCTAACCAATAACTTGCATATTTCAAGTGGAGAATTTGAAAGCTTCTGAAGGTTTTGTTTGTGTGCTCATGGACTGGATGTTTCAACATAGGACAGAAGCTTATAACTCTCAATAAACTTTTGTAGGTCACCATGAGAACTAGTATCTCATCCTTACTTGAAAGGAGAACTTCAGTACCACTTAAAAATCACCCAGTTATGTTGTCTCTTATATTTTATGTAGCAATTATGCCATTGGCAAATGGTTTTGTTAAGGCATGTTATTTCATTGGGTCTATAAGCTTGTTCTCATTTTTTAAAAAATGACATAGCTTTCCCACATTTTTAATTTTCCTACCAATGGGTTCTCACCCAGTGCTATATCTACCCCTTCTCCACATTTGAGATCACTACTCTAAATAATACCTTCATTTATTTGTGACCTTCATAATGCATGAGTAAGCATAGTACCCTGGCACACAGTAGACAGTATTTATTAAGAAATGGAATACTCCAATCTTATATAATTAATGTTATTCAGGGTATTAAATTTGTATCTATAATTTTAGAAGTGTAAGTTTAATTTTTTATAAATTGTGGATATATACTATGAGACTCCATACATCATCCATTCCAATGGTTAGTTTAAGCTCTAAATAGCTAGGTTAGTATTCATTTTCTTCTGAGATTCCCCCTTATCATTTATATTCTCTAAGGTAATGATCTGCTGACTATGGCTCCTGGACCTGCAACATCAGCATCACCCAGGAACTTGTTAGGAATGCAGATTCTTGGGCCTAGCTTCAGTCAGACCTACTGAATCAGAAACTCTGCGAATAGGGCATAGCAGTCCGTGTTGTAATGAGCCTTCCAGGCATGGTGAGTTTCATGAGTGGGCAACCTGTGCAGTCACACAGGACCATGGAGTTAGGAAGCCCCATGTTTGCTATAGAATTTTTAAATAATTTTTAACAACAAACTCATGTTTTAATTTTTCCCAGGACTCTGCCAGATTATAGTCAATCTTTCTTCTTTGGGTATCTAACCTTAAATTGGTCATCTGATTATAAATTGATATCTATTTTAATTTTTCTCAGGAAATTTTCAAAGAGAAAGCAATACTAAGTTGTGCTAATATTTCCCTTTACTCAGTAACTTGGTTTTTAGATGAACTTTTGGCCCTCTTTTGTCTTTCCATAGAAATTGCCCAAGAGTTATAGCCAGAGGTAGAGTCCACCTGACTTTTAATATCAGTCTTGGACTTTTTTCTTTCTGGTTATCATAAAATATTATCATAACAACTTTTTTTGAGCCCTCTACATGCTGCCAAATAGTTAACCACTTTTGTATTACCAGGTCTCCAGGTTTATAGGCATCTTAACAAAATCTCTGTCTGTAGGCATTGGTTCACAGACATTATGCCAAGTAATATGTAATCACAGTTTGTGGATCAATCAGGACCTCTATAGAAGAAGATTATTTTCAAATTAAGATAATTCAAGAAGCATTCACTTATAAAGGGATTCATTCCAAAAATGTGGATATAGTGTAGGGGAACCATTAAGGTTTGTGCAAGAACCCAGGACTGCAATAGCAGAGAAGTCACTACTTCAAGCTCCAACAGAAAAAGAAAAGGAGCAGTTTCCAGAATGTGGGAGAAGAGAGTCACATACAGCTGCCTGGGAGGGACAGTAACTTTCTCTGGAGAGATACAGCTAGTCTGTAGTGAATTTACCAGGAGAGAACCAGGGGAATATCTGTGCTGACCTCAGCTTTCTCCCTACAACCACTGCCCTTAGCTAGACTCAACTGGAAGCCCAAGTGTGCACAGCACCCTGATGGTACTTGTGCATGTCCACTCGCGAGGAGGAAACCAAATAAAGTAGTGTCGCGATGGATCTATAAGAACAAATGGACAGTATCTGGTGCATTTTGATCCATTTTCTTCTTGTCCATTGTCCAGGTGAAAAGTATTGTCCCCCTCTCAGGGAAGGTACAAAGTCACCTCAGGTCCTGTGTCATTGTGAGATAATGCCATTTCCCACATCTAAAACATGAGCTACTACAAGTGTTATCTTTTTTTATTTTTATTTTTGGTGTAAGGTAGAAGGGGATGAGGGGAAGAAAGAAGCAATTTGGTGACTTGAAGCACAACTTCCATCTCTCTCTCTCTCTCCATAGCTGGCTACAAGGTCCCACTGGTAATCATCATTTCCTTCTTCCATCACCTTTCAGTGATGAAATTCCCCTTAGTCCTTGATGGCTTTGACTTTATTAGGTTACCACTGAGCAAGGAGTTTGCATAAGGGCATCCCAATGAATCCCTTGATTATACATCTCAACTTCCTTATCCCTGTTGTATAGCAATAACAGTGACTTCCCTTTCTTACTCCCACTTAGTCAGTGGAATGAGGATCCCAGAATGGCTGGAGAGTCTCTGTTTCTAATTCATCACATCATGATTATATTCTCTGGTGGAAGCAAACATTATTCCATGGAGTTATTAGATGTTTTAGTGAGAAGGGCCACTCCCACTACCTCCTCTTAGTTTATTGACCCATGCATCTTTTACTGTGGCACTGAATATTGTCCTCTGACTTAAGACATATTCCAAATTACTTTAGGATAATATCCTAACCTCTTTGTGTCTTCACCCAGCTGGTACTAAATCAGCACTTCTAGGAAACAGATCCAGTATGCACTGCCTTTGTACAAAACTTATCCCATAATTGGTGGTGATGATGTGCAGGACACCAGGTGTTAGATAAGTCACTTTATATGCCTAAGAATTGTGATCCTGACAAAAGTGCTGAGAGAAGAGAAGGGAATTCCACAAACAGAATGTTTCTGTTCTATTGAAGCCAATGCCTGGCTCTCTCCAAAGTTAGAGAAGTCTGGTGTCATCAGCCTGTCACTAGGTAGCTAGGCAGGGACTTTGGTGAGTAAAACACTGTGACTGAACTGTGTATGGCCCCTACTATCCTTACTGCTAAGGCCAATGAATTTTCTCTTTCAGTCAACATAAAGATAATAGAACATTTTAACTCTATTCACCACCCTCCTACTGATATGTTGTTGTTCTTATTGACTTTATCCTTTTTTTTTTTTTTTGGTCAGTCTTGATTCTTTTTTTATCAGTAAATTAGACAATATTTTTTTAAAAAATCATATGGACACCTCTATGCCATATATAAAAATTCTTTTTTAAAAAATAATGCTAGGGGATGGGGATGTGGCTCAAATGGTAGCGTGCTCGCCTAGCATGCGTGAGGCACTGGGTTTGATTCTCAGTACCACATAAAAATAAAATAAAGATATTGTGTCCACCTAAAACTAAAAAATAAATATTTTTTAAAAATAATGCTATATTTTAACCTTTTTTTATTTCTAGTTTTCTTTCTGAACTTACAGTTCTTTATGCTTTTATAAGTTCTTTTAATGTATACTATTGGTAATCAATTCTTTCAACTTTTGTTTCTCTCGAAATATCTTTATTGCATGATCAGTCTTGAGCCACCCAATTTTAGGTTGATGATTATTTCCTTTAGAACATATTTATTGCACTAACTTCTGATTTCTACTGTTGCTGTGGAAAGGTCTACTGTCAGGCTCATTGTAAGTGACTAGCCTTCCACTGTGATTATTTTTAAGATTTCATTTCTTTGTAATGCTATGTAGTCTTAACTACAGTGCTGTGTTAAGTTTATTTATTATTTACAGTGTTAAGTTTATTTATTCTGTTTCCTGTACATATGAATTCATATTTCGCACCAGTTCTGTTTAATTCTCAGCTATTATGTCTTCTGAGTGCCTCTAGTCTCTCCTAAGGGGACTCTAATTGCCTGTGTGGTAGACTTTCCCTTTGTCTCCTCCCTGTCACTTCACATTCCATTTCTGTTTTTCTTCTCCTGACTCCCTGGGCTGCACTCTTGGTAATTTCTCTAGTTTTATTTTCCAGTTCACTTGTTTTCTTTGCAGCTGTGTCTAAACACCTTCATGGAGTTTTTAAAGTTAATGTTATGTTTCTCATATTTTTTTCAAATTTCAATTTGGATTTTTCAGCTCTTTATAGTCTTTTCGGTAATCTTTGTTGTATGCTCATTTTTATTTAATTCTCTTTCTTTCTTTCTTTTTTCTTTTCTTTTCTTTCTTTCTTTCTTTCTTTTTTTTTTTGCATGCGTGAAATAGCACCTAAAATCTACCCTCTTAGCAAGGTTTTGGTATGCAATACACATTATTTCTTTAATCATTTCTTAAAATAGCCATTTTATATTCTATAATTAATAATTTCAGGGCCTGCAACCATTGCAGTATGTTTATCTAAATTTGCACTTATTCTTGTTTGTTCCACTGTCTTTCCCTTATTGGTGATCTTTAAGGATTTATATTTGACAAATCTTAGTGGGTCCCCTGAATGACTGAAATAGAGATGCTTTTCTCCAGAGAGGATGTAGTTTGGCTTCCTTTGAGAATAGGAAGCTGCTATCAACCTGGGATCACCTAGCTCCTTGAAAATACTTATTTATCAGGATTTCCAGAGTAAGCTCCTCCGACTTACCACTGGCTTAGTTTGCTCTCAGAGTAACCCCTACTATTTATGTGGGCGTTCAGCATACTTTTCTGACTTCAGCTGAATTTTAAAGTTTCATTTGTGTGTTTGCTGGTTTATTTTACTCTGTTAGAGGGTTTTCTTGCTTCCTGTGAGCTCAGGAATGGAATAGCAATTCTCTCTTAAGAGGGCCCTTCAGAGCATCTAGTCAATCATCACGCTGGCAGTAGAAGTAGCATTTTATACACAGAATGTCCACATGCTATTAATAGAAACAACTTCTGAAAAGTCTTAAAATATTTTCAGTCTGTCCATCTTAAGTTTATAATACATGCATTCTCAGTCTTTCCAGGGTCTTCCATGTTTCTTTGTCATTTCTCAAAGATTTTTAAAGTTCGATTACTTGCTGACTCCTATGGGTAGATAATTTTTTGTTTAATCTTGTTTTGTTGTTCTTTTATTTAAACATTTAATGAGGATTTATCTGTTTCACAGTTGGCAAACATTTTATTAAAGGGCCTAATAGTAAATATTTTAGACTTGTGGGTCTATTGTAGCTACTCAACTCTGCTCTAGTGGTATGAAAGCAACCAGAGACAGCACATAAACAAATGGATATGGCTGGGTTCCAATTAAACTTTTATTATAGGAATTGGCAGTAGGCCCACAAGCTATAGTTTGTTGACCAGTGATCTATTCTAAACCTTGGATCAATTCTTTTTGTGAGCTGATTCTCTACTGATCTTCATTTTGGGGCTTTCTGCTTCTCACATAGTCCCCTGAAGACAGAGTATCAACTTTTTTTCTCAAAATATCCTGGATTTTCCTTCTTAGGGCCTTTGCACATGCTGTTAGTTTCCACAGAATTAAGTAACTAACCTGAGGTCTTACAACTGGTAAGTTGAATTACAACTGGTAAGATTGAATCTGAGGAGGGTCTGTCTGATTCTAGGTCTTGAGCTAATGCCCATGCCCTCTGTGGGCCCTTTGATTTCTTGGCTGTGTGTAGAATTGAAGAACAAAGCCACCCAGCTATTCTTGGATACCTGTCAAGTGAGCAAGAGGTAGGGGGTGGAGAGGTGGAGTTACAGAAGCATGGTGTTAGTATCAAATGAGCTGACTCAAGTTAAAGGGGAAAAGGATCAGTTACCTAATTGCAAACAATCCCACTGTTAAGGTACAGCATTATGATTCAGGGTCAAAACAGTTTTATGCCAGCGGGATCCCAGTGTTCTTAGGGTGGTGAAGGGAAAGTAAGTGGGAAGGTTCCATTCTCAGTGGAGATCTGGGGCAATCACAGTGCCCCAGCTTATCCAGGAGGTCTGGCAACCATTAAAGAGAAATGACTTCCTAAATTCTAACTGACAGGGGGACTGAATGCATTGTACCATCCAGGATGTAGAGCCCCCATGCTCAGGGAAATGAATATGGTTTAAAAACTCATGGGATCTTTCCGGTTTGTCCCAAGCTTGGGAATATAATGTGGAACATTTTTTAAACAACAATTTGAAAGAAAGTTAATGTACTTTTCTTAGGATTTTGGAAAGCTGTGTTTTGCTTATTAGTCAGTGGAAAGTCTATATGACTAAAATATGTTTAAATGTAAGCTGGCTAATAGAACAGGCTCAGGGCAGAAAAATAGACCATTTGAAGCAAATCAACCATTAATTTCATATGTATTACTTAAGAAAAAAGAAAACATTGAAGCAAAGTGAAAATGACATGATGGTCCATTTCAAACATTTGGTGAATGTAATGTGAATGAATTCTCTTTAGTAATTCTGAGACTTCAGCCAAACCATCAGAGCCTACTTTAAGAATGTCATGATAACTGTGAGCTTAACAAAGTTTTGCAGAATTATCGTGTTAATTTTCTGGAAGGCATCAACTATGTATAAGGAGGTATTATTTTATCAAAGAAATAATCTGCAAGAAAAATAAAATATGTCTAGCTAACTAACACTTAACTTGTGTGGGAGTAGTTATCCCCAAAGAAAAAGGCAAGATACGTATGCTCAATGATGTGTTTGAAAGTTATTTGTTCCCAGAAAAGCATATTTTGTCATCTTCCTGGATTTTTAACCTTTGTGAAGTAAATGCAATTCATCATTTTAAAAAGTACTTTAAATTATAAATGCTCATCTTCATCTTTGTGTGTGCACAAACATGAAAATATGATTAATAGAGCAAAAAATTAAAAATAAAAGCCACCAAAACTTGGAGGAAATAACTCTTGTAACCACAGAGTCCATCTTAATTACTGATTGACCACCAAGTTTGGCCCTGAACTTCCTGGCAGCCAGGGCAAAAAGGGAAATAGGATAAATTTGTACCAGTCTTAGTATTAGAAAGGAGGAAACAAAATAGTTTCTTTTGAGATAGAGATTTTACTGGTACCAGATAGTGAAAGGAGTTTCTTATGTGTGATTTCTCTGTGAGAATATTTAACCACATAATGGATAATGTCCTCAACAGCACTTTCCAGCAAATGCAGATGTGGTTTTTCATAAAGCTATCTTCTACAACAATTCCTAATAAAAGCTGGTACCATAACTTTGAAATGCAACTCAAAGCAGATAGATATTGTAAGAGTACTGTTTTCTATATCCATATTGTGAAAGGTGTATAGTTTTTCTCTTTGCTCTCAATACATAGTTACAGGTTCAAAAAGAAATTCTAATTTACAGAAACCTGGCAGCCTGTGTGTGTGTGTGTGTGTGTGTGTGTGTGTGTAAGTGTAAGTGTATATATATACATATACATGAACACACACATGCAATTCCCTGGGAATTTTACTTTTAATTTACTGTCATCTTCTAAATTTCATGAAAGTTTGACCTAATAGATTAATAATATACCAAAGTCTTCAATAACTAGGTTAATTGTAGACAGAAGACCTAAATAACATGGTTATTTATAGGAAATAGCAGTGTTATATCCCTTTTAACAGATTTAGTGTAAGCTATTTCTCCTTAACTAGGCAGAAAGGTTTTTTTAATTTTGATTTTCTTATCAAATTCAATTTTCTTATTAATAATATCATTGTTATTGTATTTATATCATTATTAGTATGTCAAACTAATAAGACTTACGTAATAGTCAAAATACAACTATTTGGGGGCTTCCACCGTCCCTTTAAACTATTGTTTGTGTGCATTTGCATGTGCTGGCCTCGGACATGCTAGGTAAAGCTCTGCCTACTATGCCCCTACTCCCTTTTTAAACTTTAAATCCTGGAAGACACCGTCACAGAGAACTGGGGGAGAACTTAGCAGGCCCAGTATCTTTTCTGCTCGCTCTCAAGCAAAAGCAGTTGGCAGTGACCATAGGCCACAAACATTCTGCAATTAGAATGTACACTTGGCTTTTTTGATCAGCAAACATAACCTTACCACATTTGAATATGATGTTAACGATGGCTGAATCCATCAGCTTAGAAAGGTTAAACTGGGAGTTCTCACTTTTTTTGTGTTTATAGCTGTCTTTTAAATTCAGGTATTACAAGTATTTGTAGAGTGCCTGCAAGGAATTGTATTATATCCCCAGTTATCTTAACCCCAGGATTGCTATTTGGACAGGTTCATCTATTCCCCAATTCTCAGGCTTGAAGCATCACCAGGCATAGTACCCACACTGTGAGAAATCCCGTAAACTTCTGGAGTGAGAACTTGACATTTAGATTTCCTCTCATTTCTTATTTGCTAAACAAAACAAAACAAACAAACAAAAACCCACTGTATTCTGTACTGTATCCCCAAACTCATTCAGCTTTCTAGTCTCTGGAAGACATGTGGTCCTTGACAGCCCGGAACCTCATTTGTAGACATTAGAGAACTACCAAGGACTACGCATTGCCTTCTTAGCTTTGGGAAATTCATCTGTTAGCCCACCCTTCATTTTGTGAAATAGTAAATGGGAGAAGTTGTCTAGGTCCAGTCTGCATGAAGGTGTTGAATTTGATTTACCTACCCATTACTGTTGTTACTGGACATTGTGTATTCACCTGCACATCTCTTTGCTGTGTCTAGTAGACAACAAATGGAAATCAAAAGGGGGTTCCTGAGGCTGGTGTTGTGACTCACTTGTAGAGCACTTGCCTAGCAAGTGTGAGGCCCTGGGTTCGATTTTCAGTATTGCATGTAAATAAAAATAAAGGTCCATGGACAACCAAAATAAATAAATAAGGTAGTTTCCTTCAACAAATGTTTATTGGAGGCCTACTATTAACTGAGCACAGGGGTTGTGCTGGGGTATGAGAAAGGAAGTTGGTCAGCTCTCTTAATTTTAGCAGCACAAAAGTCTAAAGATGGCATGAACATTTGTCAACACTAAGTGATTTATTAATAAGCTAATGGGTAGCCTAGTAAATATGCAGAGATTTTTTTTTAATGTCTAGCTTCAAGAGCTAAATGACAATCTCTCAGTCCTCTGTCTTCTTGCCTGCTCCCATTATTGGAAAGAATGGAGTTGTTTTTTTTTTTTTTTTTTTTTTTTTTTCCATTGTCCAGAGTTCTGCTGAGTTAGCAAAGGCAGTTCCATTTGCCCAGTCTTAACCTCAAAGACTGCAAAGAAGAGCTGGTGAAATATTGCACAAGCCCAGCCTTGGTTTAGCCATGAATTATGCATTGTGTATTTAGACTATTCTACTGTTATAGTCTGTTTATCTGTTGACTTCCACCAAGATTTAGGGTTTTGTTGTACTTAATAACTTGCTTTATTTTGTTTGACATGTATTTTATGTCCTCCATGTGCATGGATACATAAGATACACAGTCGTGGGTGAGGGTCTGGAGAGAAAGCCCAGCCCTGGAAGCACTAACTTTGAGAACTCTGGGGTAAAAATTTTCACATACTTTTCACTCTTACAGAGCACTAAGCAATATGAGAATGGATCTGTTTTCTCCGTTTTTCCACCCCGAATCACAAGACAGTTAAATGAGGAGAAGGAAAATTTACCTGTGCTCCTGTTATTTGTAAATTTTTAAAAAGTTTTTTAGTTGTAGGTAAACACAATATCTTTATTTTATTTATTCATTTTCATATTTATTTATTTATTTTAGTTGTACTTGGACATATACCTTTATTTTATTTATTTTCATGTGGTGCTGAGGATCAAACCCAGTGCCTCATGTGTGCTAGGCAAGCACTCCACCACTTGAGCCACAACCCCAGCTCCATTTCTGAATTTTGACTACTGATGCTGATCCTTAAATTAAAAAGGTGTCAAACGATGTTTAGTTAATTCAGTATCAACCACAAGTGAAAATTCAACTGTGTTATACCGTATTCTAATTTTTATTATTTCTTTTATTACACAAGTCCTATATTCAAAATTTTTATCTGGTGGGTTCATGTAGGTTTTTGCGTGTCTTGAAAATAGAAGATATTGTAGAGATACGACTGTTACTTGATCTGCGAACATCCCAGATGTTTCTCAGCATGTCTGTGTTTTGTGCTTTGGAATTCTGAAGCAGTTAAAGGAGAAAAACATGCTGAGATTATTCATATTTAATAGGATTCATTAATGTCTGCTGTCATATGTGGGAGAGATGGATGACATTTACATCTTCTATGCCTATTTGTGTTTAGCAATTATTTATGGACTTTTTCCCCATGCTTTTTATTGGTGCATTATAGTTGTACATAATGATGGGATTCGTTGTTACAGATTCATACATGCACACAATCTAACAGTATAATTTGGACAATATCACTCCCCAGTATTTCCTCTTTTCCTTGCCTTCTCTTTCACTTTACTCTGCAGATCTCCCTTTGATTTTCGTGAGAGCCGCCCCCAACTTTCTTTTCCTTTTTCCTCTCTAGCTTCCACATGGGAGATAAAACACATAACCCTTGACCTTCTGAGTTTGACTTATTTTGCTTAACATAACATTCTTATTTTCCCGCAAATGTCTTACTTATGGACTTTTAAGAAATTGACTTACTCCCTAATTTCCATTCTGAGTTTTGGGAATTTAAATGATCTTTATCAAACAAAGATGTCAACTCTAAAGGCTCCCCAAATAGAATTACCAGTTTACCCACTCGGATTTTCACCCCCTTCTTATTCCCACTGTAAGTACCATCGTGTCCAGAATGAAATCACTTGCCCAATTCAGTCACATAGAATTACATGAGTGCCTAAAACAGGCACTATTTATACTTGTGTAACTTGCCACAGTTTTTATCAGCTGAGTCTTATGAGACTGCATGAGTAAGAGGATGCTGAGTCTCAGGCGTCTCACCCAGCCCCCTGCCTATGGCCACACCCATCACAAGTGAGGAATCCCACTTTTTAAATTAAGGCAGGTCTTTTGACTCTAGAGCCTGTGCTACTTTATTGCCTTTAAATAGAAACCCACCAATGAAACAAGTGTTCATTGAGTGCCCCACCCCATTCATTCAATAAATATTTATCTACTGTGTTCCAGGCCCTGGTGATGTCTGATGATAAACAAGAGACCTCAAGTCCTAGCTTCACTGAGTTCACAGTCTTGCTGGGAGTTGGACCAGTGTCTGGGTTAGATTTTTTCCCAGCAGCAGGACTTCAGACAAGGATTTGAGTGTAAATACCTTATCTGGAAGGTGAGAAAGCAGAGGTATTCACCCTGTGTCTTCCTTTCACCATTACCTGAGAGGTGCTCCCAAGAAGATTCACCTCCAGTGCTCCTAGCCTGTATGTGTGAAGCCAGTCAAAAAGAAGTTCTCAGATGGACCTGCAGGTGTCTACTCTGTTGATAAGTTCTAGGCTCCTGAGTGCTAAGGGATTGAGAATGAGGCCCTGACCAGGCTGCCACAGCAGGATTAGTGATTAATACATTGCAGCCAGCTACCAGAACACAAAGGGATCACCAGAGAAGCTTTTTCAATGAACCTGGCCCAACTCTGAGGTCTGCAAGACAAGCAGAAGTAGCCTGATGTAGATGGAGGGGAAAGCATTCTGGGCAGAGAGAACTCTTAAGAATTTCTATGTGGCTGGAGCGGGATGAGAGATAAGCAAGGCTAGGTAAGCAGATGTCAGATCTCCAGAGCCCTGAAAGCTCCAGTGGAGAATCTGGGCTTTATCCTACAAGCAATAGAGATTCATGGAAAGATTTAAAATGGAGGCATAGAGTGACCAGGTTTGTGTTTGGAGAAGATCCTTGGGACTTCAGAGAAAGGAGGGAGGACTCACATTTGGAGACAGGAAGCCCAGTTAAGACTGTGCATTAACCAAGGCCAGGGAAGATAAGTCATTGCCTTCCATCTGGCCATGAGAACAGCCTCTTAGACTTAGGATCTTAGCTATAGAAATCTTGTGGTGTAGTAGCAAGTACAGAAAGGTGCTGTTTAAGGAAGTCTGATGGTATTATACTTTTCTTTCAACATCTCTGGGTGTTTTAGAAGGCACTTGGCTTCCCTGAGGACTTGAAAAGAACATGACATCCATGGCTCCAGAAGTAGTAGATGAAGTCTTTCTTGGGCTAGTCCAGGCAGATTCTTTCATTTTTCTGCCTTTTTGAAGAACAATGGTAGAGAGTCATAAATTACAGAATAAAGTTGGGGACACCTGGTAATAACTTCAAATATTAAAACTTAGACTAATGGTGTATTCATGCAGTGGAACACTCTAGAATGGACTATTGTAACATGGTGCAACAAAGGTGAATCTCTCTAATATATTGAGTAAAAGAAGAGAGGACAAAGGACAAAGTGTATAGAATCCCGTAAAGTCCAAATGGACAAAACTAAGGTGATAGAACTTGGGACAGTGATTACCCATATTGGATAGATAACTGGGAAGAGGCACAAGATCTCCTTCAGGTACTGGTTATTTTCTGTTTCTTGAGATTGGCACTAATGATTATACATGTATGATCACTTTGTGCAAATTTATGATGGGTGAAAGTTTCTGTATACATGTTGTTTGTCAATAAATAAGTTTATTTAAAAACAAAATGAAAATGGAAACTTTAGGCCATCAGTACTAAAATAGCTGACTCTGATGACCATCTGGTCCTGCGTGTTTATGTTTGCATCGGAAAACCAAGGCCCTGGAGAAGAAAGAGGTAGTGTGTTCAAGACCCCAGTCAAACAACCAACCACAGAATCAATATGTGCCCAAAGGGATCCTTTTCTAGGCTATTGATCCTGACTCTATTATCTTCCTAATTAGTCTGAACTCAAGATTCTCTTTGGGACTGACTCCTGCTATGGACAAGTCATGGCCCAGCTGTCCAGTGTTAAAGGAACACTGGGATCATCAGCAGAGATTCAGGCCTATCTTTTAAGGCAGATACATAACAAAACTCTTCATCCTAATTGGAATTGGACCAACTCCTGCCGAATTCTCATTGGTTTTCAGATGCTAGAAGGGAGGGCCAAAGACTTGGTCTAAACAATAACAGAGGCGAATAACTGAATATCTTAGGGATTAGTGAAGAACCCTATCTAGTAATTAAGAATGCTTATTCTAGTAAATCTAATGTGGGAGCACTGGGTTATTTTGTGTCATTTTCTCATAATGAAAGGCCAGTGAGTACGGATATGTTGACTACTTAGTCTGTAATACTGGTGACATGGGGCTGGATCCACAGCAGAAATCTCCCAGGGTTGCAGAGGTGGTTACCAGGACATGGACTTCTTGTAAGGACTAAAAGGTCCTGGGAAGTGGAAAGTCCCTGTGTTTCTGAAGTTGCCATGAGAATTCTTTGGGGCTGGGCTGTGATCTTTTCTACAGTATTTGACCTTGAAACCCTTTTGAGCCTATAGGAATAGTGGTCTAAGATGTGGAGTACTAATATTTCTCCAGTGAATTCTGGTATCAATAGAGATCTGTTTTGAGTCTTGGTAGATTTATGGTATGGTATGCAAGAATGCTTCTTTTTTCCTTTGTTCCCATTTTGCATTTATAAGAAAATATTAATAATTAAAAGGTCCCATAAGAGGTAAAATGCATGAAAAGTTAATAGTGAAATATTTTGCCATGTAAGAAATAATTGAGATTCCAAGTCAAGTCCTATATCTGAATGGAGATGACTGAATGCAGCTAACAACAATGAAAATAGTAGTTATTTTTAGCAAGCATATATTGGGCATTATCTACCATATTACTCATAATAATTCTACTAGGTATTAATAGATACATGCTATTCTTATTCTCTTTATAATGAGGAAATTGAGGCTCAAGAACAACATAGCTTGCCTAAGGTCATACAGATAGTAATTGGTATTAAAACCAAGCTGTCTGTCCATAGTTAATGTTGAATCCCTCTGTATCCCAGGGGAGGGACTCACAGTATTGTATTTTCCTGTGAAGTTCTAGAAATGACCTTCGTAAGGGCTGATACACTAGCTAAGGAGATGTTTCCTCTTGGACACAGGCCAGGGGTGTTTTTCATTATTCATCACCTTAAGGAAGATGATGGTGATAACTTTGGATGGTGCTCATTTAACTCATTTTCCATTCCAGACACAGCCCAAACCAGGACCAACTTGACAGAGGACTCTGACTTACCTACATTGACATTCTGAATGTATGTAGGTATTGGTCAAGAACACCAAATTGAAGTTGACAGATTTTGGTTTCCATGACTTGTATCTTTTCAAATCTCATTTTATTTATCTGTAAAATGGAATAATAATAGTACTTATTCAGTACCTTACTCAACAGTATTTACTCATTATTAGTTTACCGAGAAAATTAACGAGACATTTATGTAACACACTTGGACTTGTGCCTGGTTCATAGTAAGCATTGCAAAGTTATAGTTACAATCATGTGTCTGTATTATCAATGACAACAAGAAAGCCTCTTACATTCATATGCACGTGCACACACACATCCACATCCACACACATTCAGTGTTACACGTGGAATTGATTGTGAGATCTGACTTTAGCATGGAAAACTGAGACCAAAATCTTCATCCTTTTGGAATAAGTTCAATAGGTATGGACCTTGTCACCAAGTGGGCAATTGAATAACTTTCATAGCATTAGATTCAATGTGTAGAGGGCCTTAAAATCCCTTCCAAAATATGGGAATAAGCCAGGCTTTTGCTTTTCTCTGGAAACCCCCTACCCCTCTGCCCCATCTTCATGCACACACATTCCACAGGATAGGAATTCACTCATTTTTTATTAGATTTGCAAAGGAAAAGATAATTGTTCTGTAGTAAGTTGGCATATTGCAAGTTATGTATGACATACTATGGAGAGTTTAACTTAAATGACGAATGAATTTAAAAAAAATTCACATCTAAAACAGATGTACAGACTGGATCCATAAGTGGGAGTCAATTCACGAATTAAGAAAATAGACGAAAGGATAAATGCACATTTCAAGATCTAAGTCTTTGTTCAATATTTTAAACATATGGCTAATTTCAAAGTCTCTGTAACCACTGAGTTGGAACTCAACCCACTCAGAAGTAGCTGGCACCTTGCAGGAAAGGATTAGAATTCCTTGTGACCTTGAAATGTTAAAGAAGTGATCAGAAACAATCAGCATGAACTCAGAAGGGCAGAGCAAAAACAAACTCTGTGAGCAGAAGGTGGTGTAGAGCTGGCTTTGTATAGGTCAGTAGAGAACCAACCCCAAGTAATAGTCTAGGGCTCATCTAGACAGCAATCCTAAGATGCGGCCTGCACTGACTTTTCATCGACACCAGGTGGAGCACCTTTCACTACCTTGTGAAGCCCACAGTGTGGGGGAGGGTTGAGGTTGGGGAATGCAGGGCATTGAGGGGTTGGGCAAGGTGGAAGGACACTCATTGTAAGAACCACAGTAAGCAGCTATTGCCTATGGAGTTAGCAAGAAGGTAGAACTTCCATTTATATCAAAAGGATGGAGGATACCTAAAAGAAGGAAGTGAGAAAGTGGGGACAGAAATTTTTAAACTTTACAAGTTTCATAGCATCTGTTTTCTAAAATAAATAAAGTGAAATTTACTGAGAAATCAAAGGATAATAATGCTGGTTAATTTATGAAGCCCACCCTCATCTAAACCATCAAAGGGTGAGCTGGAACCTTCAGCTCAGGACTTATTTTGAGGTTTGCCAGCTGTGCCCTGAATGATCTCCCCTCCAGGTAGTTCTTTTTGCATTCCCTGTGAGGCAAATGCCCTTTGTGCTGTCCCTTCAAGGACTAACCCTGCAGACACCTTTTCCAAGAAGATGTGCAGGAAGGTGAAAGGAACTTTTATCCCTTTGAGCCCTTGATTCCTGCCCTTATCAAGCTTTTCTTCTGAATCTTTGCTTAAATGTCCATCTGCCCTATTCTTCTCAGAGCCAGAGTCTCCACATATGTTAATGGCTGAGTAATACACAATGAAAGCCTAAATGCCTTTCCTTTGTTGGCACCTCAGGAAACTCTGGCTTTAGCAGCAATTCCCAGCCATGAGCAAAGAACTAATTCCCAACAAATACTAAGAGGCTCAGGGACATTTCCCCTGCAGGCTTCATGTGGATGGTGATTAAAGCATAACTTGAACATCAAGGAAGATTTCAACTAAGTTATTGTAACTCTGTGGATTTCTATTATTTTTTAGTAGAACCTAGAAAAAACTAGAAAAATGCAAGAGATGTGCTTGGTGGTGCACACGTATAATCCCAGCGGCTCAAGAGGCTGAGTCAAGAGGATCACAAGCCAGCCTTAGCAACTTAGGGAGATCCTGTCTCAAAATAAAATATATAAAAAGGGCTGGGGATGTGGCTCAGTGGTTCAGTCCCCGTATCAAAAAAAAAAAAAAGAAAGAAAGAAAAATGTAAGAGGAAAAGGAAGGGAATGGTCGGTAGCAAAATGTGAAGGGTGAAGAAAGCTTTCCATGCCATCCATGTTAGGAGGGGACTCAAAAACACTGAACAGACCATCTTGAGGCTTTTTAACTACAGGAGTAATTTATGAGTTTATATGAAGTATTTCAAAGTCTCACAGAGTCCTTTTGTTGATATGACCAGTTTGAGTCCTGTGACCTCACCAGGCAGCCTTTTTCACACAGTCCCATAAATTGGTAACCAAAATGAAGAAACCTGACAAGCTCTGTAGAAACTCTTTGAAACTCTTTACTTTCCAGAAAAGATGGAAAATGATGAACTTCTGTGCCATATCTGTATATTTTAAATCTCCTATAAAACAAGTTGAGTTCCTTCTCGGGCTTCATTCTATCCCTCTGTAGAAATGTAGGGGAAAATCACAATGACATCAGAGTTTTTTGTTGTTGTTTTTTTAATGAAAACCACATATGCACACAAAGACAAATAATTTTGCCTCCTTTTATACGTCTCATGAGAATTGTTTTCCTAAAAGGTCATAGTCTGTTTTTCAATGCATTTTATCTATTATAAAAAGTACTTCTTTCTCTTCTGGAAAGAAAATGTTCTAGTTTAAAATAGTTGTCTTAATCATGTGAAATTAATTTTTAAAATCTTTGAAGGAGGGCTGGGGATGTGGCTCAAGCGGTAGCGCGCTCGCCTGGCATGCGTGCAGCCCGGGTTCGATCCTCAGCACCACATACAAAGATATTGTGTCTGCCGAGAACTAAAAAATAAATATTAAAAAATTCAAAAAAAAAATCTTTGAAGGAAATGAATGTGGTAACCTAAGTGGTTGGGATGAATGACATGAACATGTGGAACACAATACCATTTTGGGTATCTGACAGTTAACCAAATTTTCTTAGTCATTGTTTTATCTTTTTAATATCCATGTGGCCTTCAGTGTTCGAACCTTGCCTTACAAATGTGTATTTGGTGATCTTCACATGATCACCTGGAGGAGCAAGCCATCATAATCATAACATTTTGTCACCTAAGAAACCTTTCCTATTTGGTCAAGTTTGGGCATTCTCCTCCTCAGTCAGCCCAGGTGATAGGAGTATCCAGAAGATACCATCAACCTGTCTCTGAATTTAGTTTGTAAATAATAACGATACTATAAAATGGTTCCATCAGAAAAGTTTTTCTTTAGGATCATCAGTTTTAAGAGAAAGAGAAAGAAAAATAGTTTTAAAAAGTAGATTTCACTTTGGATTAATATAGCACAGGTAAATTTAACAATCACAGGTGGGCTGTGGGATCAAGAAAGGTATTTGCCAGGCACATGGCACTCTGTAATCCCAGCAACTCAGAAAGCTAGGCAGGAGGATCACAAGTTCAAAGCCAGCCTCAGCAACTTAATGAGAACCTAAATAACTTAGTAAGACTCTGTCTCAAAATAAAAAATAGAAAGGGCTGGGGATGTAGTGTCCCTGGGTTTACTCCCAAGTGCCAAAAAAAAAAAAAAGGGTATTTATTTATTTGATCATATTAAAAAAATAAGTACTTTAGGCACCATGATGAATGTTTACCTTGGCTTGTCTCGTTTAGTCCTTACCTTAGTGCTATCATCTTGGTACTATAAATATTTGTTCTTTTTTATCCATGTGGAAATTGAGACCCAGCCTGGTCCCTGGGCCAAGGAATGGCCAAGCTAGCACTGGATCCCATGCAGGCATCTGCAGAGCCTGTGACTCTTTGTTCTGAGCACTCTTTCTCCATGCAAAGTCCAGGTATTTGTAAAAATAAAAATCCTTCACTTCAAGCTTTCATGAGTAATTGCTGCAACCCTCTGGGTACTATTTGTTGAGGATCATTTGAGGAGTGGATGTTTCCAAGTAGGTGACTTGATCTGATTTGTACCTTGAAAAGATGGTTCTGACTACAACATGGGAGAAAGGGAGGAGCTAGCAGAGGATGGGAACAGGAGAGTCTCCTTCTTGCCAGCCACCCCCTAGAACCCTATTCTTAGGATCACAGTGCTTTTTGTCCCCCACCTCACTTCCCCTTCATATTTTAATTGTGTGTTTCTTTTCTTCCTGCTTTGATTCCAACACCTAGAATAGTTCCTGGAACATAGTAGGGACTCAGTGTTTGTTGAATAAATGGATGAAAGTAGAACAGTCAGTAAGGAGCTTATTGGGGTTATTGCCATGTGGGATAGTGATTTGGGATGAATAAATGGAGTGAACCTCATAAGAGAAATCTAGCCTTTCTGGTCAGATTAAACAGCCGGATGATGGTGCCTGAAATCAAAGGATGCAGGAGGAAGTGGTGAGGGTTTAGGGAGTTGGGAATAGGCAGAAACATCAATGACACTGACTACAGCAGCCAGGGAAATGCTGGCACCTCCTGTAGATGAGACTCCAGGTCACCCATCACCAAGAATGTAGGCCTGGCTCCAGCAGAACCTCCTCAGTGGGCTGTCTCCTGGAAAAGTGGAAAGGAGAGGAATTCCAGCCAAGCTGTGAGGAAACTTTAAGATTACAAAAGACTGTCTCAGACTTCACAGTGGGAATTTATATGGGATGCCCCTGAGAGGAACAGAGCAGAGAGGGGTCCCCTCTGCCCTTCTCTCTTTACAACTTTATCCTTCTTGTTAGAAAGGTTAGTAACTTCAAGATAAGGATCTTACAGGCCTCTCTTTCATTCTGTTCTTCCACCCTGTGTGCCTTTGTCTTTTTTTTATGTAGGGAAATTTTATTTCTTTATACTTTCTGGGAGAAGTAAAGGAAGCAAAGAATCAAGGCATGACAAAAAAAAAAGTGTTTAAAAAAATGAAGGCGTTACATAAACTTGAAAATTCACAGATGACAAATGGCTCCTCCCTGCAGGCCTCCATTAGGATCATATGGAGAAGTCTAGGAATGTTTTCTGAGCACCTACCCTAGAGAGCAGGGCTAGTGGGGGGGAGGGGGCTGTGGTTTCAGGGCTATGGGGTCTCATTCCCTTCCCAGTGCTTCTCCGCCAACAATTCTAGTGTTGCTTTCAGTTTCACATGCAGGGCAATGGAAGAGGTCTCAAGGGCAGGTCTGAACTTGAAACACAGTGAGCAATATGGGATGTCCTCTGCAAAATGTCACAGCCCTGTGAATATTCCTTTCTGAACCTCTGTGACTGCCTCAGCACTATTTTGAATGTTGACAGAGTATTCAGTATGGCAGAGACAGATTTCTTTGTCCAAGGTCTCATGCAAAGTCTTGGGCAAGAGCCCAAATCAACAGCCATAACAGAATGTCCAAATGTATTTGGGTGACATACCACAAGCTGAGGCCCCAGACATCAGCCACAGCTCCTCCAAAGGCCTTTGTTACTATTCCCCAGCAAGGAGGTTTTAGTCAATGTTGACGTGGAAAGGTCTTGACCCTCATGCAGCTGAGTTCTTCAGACATGTCACTTAATAATGCACAACACAGTACTGCAGAATATGATGCCCCAGTGGAGGCAGATACTTGCCATGAGCCATGGTTAGGAGCATGGCACATCTGGCTAGATTGGAATCCAAGATTTGCCTCCTACCAACTTTGGGCAAAATGTGCATCTGTAAAATGGGTATAATTTTGACACATACCGCACAAGATTTTTCAGAGTAGGAAATTAAATACGCACGTAAAATGATCATCACACACAGACTGGAAGATGTTGCAGCTATCCTTTTACATTTTGTTATGGTAATTGTAGTCATTTGTTGAAGTTTTAAATCTAAGATGCATTTTTCCCCATTTTGATATTTATAAAATCAGAACTCATAATTGATTTTTTATGTCTTCTGTTGATTTTTTAACATTCCTGTTGTCCATGATAAATTGAAGCTTTTCCCTTGTCTTTTTGAGTTGCCCTTGCAGGTTAATGGAGAGCTGTGGCATTTTTTTAACCTGTCAACTTCCTGAATTATTATTATTTTTTAGTTTAAGTAGTTTTTTAGTTGAAATTTTATACTTTGTGAATAAATAATCATATGATCTATAAACTGGGCTTCTGTTTTGCTATAGCTATATTTTAATATTTTTCTTGTCTTATTACTTTAGTTAGAATATCTGGAACAATACTAAATTCTAATGTTGACAGTATGTATTTTTGTCTTATACCTAGTTTTCATAGGGATGCTGCCCTTGCTTCACTACTACCATATTTACTGTTCAGAGGCGATAAGTTATATTAAATATAAATGTTCTTATTCTTGGTTTCTCATGATTTTATGTCAGGAATTGTTGGATTTAAAATTAGTAGCACTTAAACAAATATGTATGTGAAAATTCCCAAAGACCAATACTTGCTCCAGTTAAAGCAAAGCATGATTAGCCATGATAGTACTCAGACCTATGATTTTGATATGTACTAATAATTAAGAGGTATTGATTTAAATGATCACATATATCTTTCCCCTTTTTGACTTTTTTAAATGATGAGTTATATTGTGGAATTCCTATTATTAAACAATTCTTACTTTGCTTGAATAAACCCTACTTTGTCCATGTTTATATCATTCCTCTACTGTGCTGCTAGAGTTTTCTTTATAAGAGTAATGGCTTACAGCTTGTATGTCACAGTCTTGAATGGAATTGGCCTGTGGTTTCTTCTTTTATGTATCAAAATATTTATCTAAAATGTATTTACTTAATTGTCATTTATTTTACACCTCTTCTTTTGTAGGGGGTCTAGCAAGCTCTTTATTTTGGGTGGTTGTTTTTTGCTTACTTAACATTTGTAATTGTATGAGTCTCAGTCTTCTTCTTTACCAGTTCTGGCTTTCATATCTTTTGAAAAACCTTTTCAACATCAAGATTTTGAAAATAAAAATGATAAATAACTGGACAATATGTCTAGCAAGGTCCATGACACATAATGCACACTTACCAATGCTCCTGCTCAACCTCCTCTCACCCTCTTTTTGGTCTTCTTCCTGTGCATCACACCACCATTAGTTGGGAATAAAAGTGCCAAAAATAGAGTCTTTGGGACCAGCCAGACTTACCCAAATGTATGTCCTGGTTTCTCCATAGTTGCCACTATCAGTAGCCCTTGAGGATTTGAAGAACACCTGCTTCTAATCTACATGCATACACATATACATACACGTATGTCCATTTAGTTGTGCTTAGGCATATGCATAAGCACTAGTTTTGAAATGCCTGTTGTGAAAATTTTAAAATATAATTTTTCATAGCTATTTGGATTTATTTTATTAAAACGGAATCATTATCAACCATCAATAAACCTTAGTAATCTTATGCAGTTTGATACAAATATCATCGGGAAATTTCCTGTACCCTGAAAGTTTAGTATTTCTTTTAAAAAATAATGAAACTTTGCAAAATGGATGTTTCAAAAATTGCCTCATCGGGGAAATAGTCAATTATGTCAGATTTTGACCTGATAAACAGTACACCAAATGGGCACAGTATTCTGAAATTCACATGTGGAAGAGAACCACACAAGTGTAAAGAATAAAATTTATATACAGGATTAAGGGTAAAAGTGTATGTTACAACATGTTTGTCTAATAGTATTTAATTGCAGAGCATTATTTGTCGGTTAGGGGGATCAGCTAAAGCCTGGTGTATAAAAATTCATGCCAGTAGGAAATTTACTATAAATCAAAGTCTAGATTACTCCATAACATTACGTCTTCAAGTTGTAAATTAACTCGCACAAATTTGGCTTGCTGGCTAATGAGCAAGATTTCTATTAAAGCTTAAGCCTACCATAAATAAGCTCAGATTAGACACAAAGTATTGTTTTCCCTTCCTTCCTCCAGGCTGGGTGGGGGACTGTGTGCCCACTTTTGTTACTGGGCTTCCCATGTGGAGATGGCCTAAAAGGTATGTCAATGGGTGTGAGTTAAGGGCATCTATCTATAGCTAGATATAGATATGTGTCTAGAGAGCATCTCTTGAATTTCATTTTCACTATAGCACAGTTTGAGGTTATTTCCTGTTGTAGCTGGATGCCCCCAAACCTAGTGCTGCATGGACCTTCAGATGCTGCACTGAAGCCCCAAGGGCTTGGATTTCAAGGAACATTGACTCCAGGTATGAACCACATAGCACCTAGTGCTTCTGCCTGGAGAAGCCATGTGTCCCTGAGGAAGAATCACACGTTCTTTCATGAGATGCTTATATTATTATTGTTTTTTTAATGTGATTTTAACTATTCATGTGATGAGAAAGGGAAAGAGAGGAGGAGGGCACTTGGTCCTATAATCAAAAGGTAGATCTTTGTAAAAAGAGGGTCAGAAAAGTCAGGAAGTTGTAGATATTCCCACTGTTTAGTCTAGATTCTTTCAGCCCAATGGACTCAAATTCACAGAAAGACTATCATTTACACCAATACTAAAGCTAATGCTAATTTTAACTATAGTACTAATGCTTAATATTTGTCGTGTCAGGTATAGTGCTATTACTCTGTATGTGGTTTTTCATTTTCCTCTTCTAGTAACCTTATGGGATGAGTATCATTTACAAAAAGGAACCCGACAGTGAGAGAGACCTAGGTTAAAGGGTCAGGGTTACAGATAATAACCTTCAGAGTATTCTAGAGCCAGTATTAAAATACAGGTCTTGCTGACTCACAGTTTGTCCCTTAACAGACCCCTTCTGTCCCTCCAAGACTCTTTTAAGTGACTCAAGCCCACTTCTTTTAAGGATTTTTCTCTGTGTTCCTTGCCTCCCCTGGTTTCAAGAATCCCCAGTGGATTTTCCCAGTGAATCCCTGGCCCTGCTCCACATTCGTCCTGTAATATTGACTCAGCAACTTACTGACTCCAACCCTGAGAGAGTGTCTACCTTTTCCATCACATGTTGTACCCAAGGAGGTTAATCACAGTCTGTCCCACACTCCTCTTCATGATATTCTCCCTGGGTTAGTCAGCTGTACTCACTACAACCAAAATGCCTGACAAGAACAACTTAGAGGAGGAAAGTTTATTCCGGGATCATGGTTTCAGAAGTTCAGTCCATGGTCGGCCGAATCTATCACTCTGGGCTGAGGTGAGAGGCAGGAGGACGTGGTGGAGGAAAGCTGCTCAGCTCTTTGTAGTGAGGAAGTGGGGGTGGGAGTATGAATGAGTTAAAAGGGACAAAATATAATCCCCAAGCGTATACGTCCACTGACCTACTTTGTCCAGCCACACCCTACTTGCCTATAGTTACCCAGTATAGAAGTCCTTTCAAATTGTGAATTCATCAAATGAATTAATTCACTGTTGAGGTTACTGTTCTCACAGTCTAATCATTTCACCTCTAAACATTCTTGTGCTGTCTACTGTGAGATTTTGTGGGATACCTCATATCCAAACCATAATACTCTCCCTCACTTTTAGCCATTGTCTCCTCTCCCGGTAGACAGACCTACTTCTACATGTCTAGGGCCTAGAACAATAGCTTGCCTGTCTTTTGTAATTCCTATTTATCTGGTCAGTTACCAGACTTAGAACAACAACAAACTTTCTGAATAACTGGGAAAAAGAATATTACATGATGTTTTGATGTGCAGGCCTTTAGAGCAGGGCCCTTTCTAGCCATATCTCTGGGTGGTCTGTCCCAGCCCAGGGAGGCTAGGCTGAGGCCACCTCCTAGCTACCTTCTCAGTCCCTCTCCTCACCTGGTGCACAGGTTCACATGTGCTATCCTCTACTTAGAGGAAAGCAGTTGTACATATTACACAAGCACACAGACTTTCCCTGAGGAAGCCAATAGGGCTGGCTGGCCTCATGCACAACAAAGCTCTTCACCCCCAAACTGTCAGGGAAACATTGATTTGGGGGTCATGACTAACTGCTACCATAATTATCAGAGGATCAGGAAGAGAAAGGATTTTCCCCCATTGGATTTTATTAGCCAGGCCTGGAGGGGAGCATTCTCTGGATCTTTTTTCTATCTCATTTTCTCTCATTTGTTCATATTATCTGTCTTTTCTTTTTTCTTTCTGCCTGCCTCCCTTCCCCTCCCTCCCTCTCTCTCTCTCTCTCATCCCCTCCCTTGTCCTTTCTCTCTTTCTCTCCCGCCCTCTCTCTCCTATATCAATAAGCAAGGAAAGTAGGAGGAAACAGTACATTAAAGACAGAGGAGGGTTTTCCCCTGCAGTTGGGTCTTTTGAACACTGAGTAAGGAGATTAAATGTGGGAGGACATACTGGAGCCCTTCCAAAGAAAGTAGGGCTATTGACTCTTCTAAAATGTCCAATGGATTAAGATTTGTTCTCTAGTTTGTTCTCACCTTGAAATGAGAATGAGTGTTGATATAAGCAGTAACCTGTAACAGTTTAAAATTTAATGAGGCAAGAACTAGAACTAAACTAGGCTTGTATTTTATGTCTCTTAAACTTGTAAAATGTGCCATTCTCTTAACTATGTTAAAATTAATATTAGTAATTAGTTAATATTAATGGCTTATTATTTTGACAAAGGGCTTTCTTTTATAAATAAAAAAATAAAGCTAATTGACTGGAAAGGCATATTATGTTCCCCATGACTGGCCAAGGCTAAGGAAAGCCCATATGGGTCACCTCACTGAGCCAGACTGTGCTGTTTACCTGGTGGCAGCCACCCAGGCTGAAGGCCAAGGGTCCAGGGGAGATGAGAACCTCTACAGGAAGGCCTGGCCTTGCACAGCCAAACCTGCTGAGTGAGCATAAATGTCATCACCTGTAAGCCAAGGCTGTGGGCAACTGCTAATGCGCCCAGGGAGCAGGACCCAGACCTCAGTACCCTGAGAGCCAACCACGAGAAAGGGGAATACCACAGCATCATGAAGTTGACGAAAGACCACAGAGCCAGCGAGTCCCAGAGTGCTTTGTATTCTGCTCCAGGCCACAACTCTGGGAAGTTCATTTCCCTGGTGTCTGAGTGCATGCTGGCCCTGAGCTCAGCTGTGGAATTCAGTTAACATGCTCTTAGAACCCATGTTGACACAATGCCTCTCTGCATGAGTTCCCATGGGCTTTCTTCCCAGCCCAGCAGAGGTGGGTCTTCCACTCTGGGGTTGTGTCCCATTGTCTCCTCTTTCCGTGTTTCATCCAGCCCTGTAGGAGGCTGAATGTATCAGATTAGAAGTGTATGTTAAATGAGGGTCTCAAAAGGCAGAGGGTTGTGGGGGTTAATTACTGCTCTGAACTTAAGCAGGGCAACCAGAGGATGTTTTTTGAAAAGATTATGATTATGGGGCTTCTGGTTAGAATAGTTTGGGCATCAGGCAGGGGTAGCAGCCCAAATTGGGGGGAGGAGAATAAAATGACAAGAATCTCAAATTGGATAAGTATATACACAAAGGCCTCCTCCTTTCCCTCTGTGATCTTTGTTCCTTACAGTATATCCCTGGTGCTCAGTGAACCAAAACATATACTGAAAGTTTTTTCCTGTGCATTCTCAAAGAGGCCCAGGATATTTTTAAACAAAATTGCCTTTCCCAGGAGCACCTGTTAGCAGTTAGGTTTTTTTTTTTTTTTTTTTTCTAATTTTAATTGAAACTGAAACTCTGAGTCCCATTTTTTTATTCATTGAAGAGCTATTGACCTTGAGGTTGCTTTGTGTCAAGTACTGTTCTGGGTGCTGGAAATATAGTGAACAAAATCAACATCCCTGTTCTCAGAGAACTGATGTTCTAGATGGGTTTGGGGGAATAATCTACAAAGGGAAATGTTAGGTTGACCCTTATGAAATTGTCCTTCATATAGGTTGATTTTTTTTTTTGAATGGGCAATTTTATGTGGTTCACCTTAGCATATAATATTTTTATAATGACAAGTACTGAGGAGAAAGAAAGGGAAACAGGAAATAATGAGGTTAGAGTTTAAGGAAACAACTCACAAAGAAAGTGAGATTTGAAGAAAGATTGAAGGGACCAGATATGGGCACATCTGGGAAAAAAAGAACATTCTAGGCAGAATGAACAGCAAATGCAAAGCCCCTGAGGTGGGACCAGTTTTCTTCTTCTTCCAAGCTCACAGCTTTTATACTTATTTCTCCCCCTATCTAGTATGCCATTCCCCATGGTCTGCCCATAGGTATTCTGATTTCCTCCATTCCTTGGAGCTAAGTTCAAATGTCTTCATCACAGAGGGGTGATGCTTTCCTTCTGTTGCTATAAACTATACACTCTCCTTTGTAATTCTTTATCACTTCATCCCTTTAGATTATCTTTATCTTAAATCACATATGTTTACCAGTATATTGTTTTTCTCGCCCATGAGACTTTGTATTTCAGGAAGGCAGAACCCAGTCCATCATGCTTACCACTGTGTCCTCAGCACCAAGCCCAGTGACTGTTAGAGTTGATGATCATTAAGTATTTGTTGGATGAATGGATGAATGAATGAATAAGATGAAGTGCTGACTTACAGACACCTAGATGATGCTTTGTTTTAGAGCTGGTATTCTTTGCAAACCAACCTCTTTCTCCCACTTCTGCGTTTAGTACATAGAAGATACTCTGCTGAGTGAGTGAGCATTGAGAGTATTCATAACTTTAGTTGGATACAGGAAAGATAATTCATTTTCCACACATTTATCACTCACAGCATTTGTTGCTCATCTTCAAACTCTTTTCAACCTAGTAATCTTGGAGGCCATCACCCATGGATCAGAGCTGACAGGAGAACCTCTGCCATCCCTGGCTTAAGCTGAGTCTTGGTGTAACTGGCATCCTCTAGCTAGACAAGCTTCTTAGAGGTCTGTAGAAATGCAGAACAACTTTGTTTCCTGAAATTAAAGTGTCTTAAGGAAAGAAAATTTGAGAGGGAAGAGCTACTTTGAGTAGTGTGGGACATCTGTCACATGCAAGGTGTTCTGTTTTCCCTCTGTGGCACATTTTACATTTTTTTTTTGCGTAACTATTTAATGAGCACCTCTACTCTCTAGCCACCCACATCCACGTGAAGTTATAGATCCATCAATGCAGCAGGACACTTGCTTGTGTTTGTTCACCATTTTATCCCAATAGCTCAGCACAGGGCCTGGAACACAGCAGGAGTCCCATAAATATTTGCTGATTGAGTGAATGAGGGATTTTTTTATGGGCAGTTTTGTATGGAAGGATTTCTAAAGCCCAAGTTAATATGACTTGGGAAACACAGGTGGCAAGAAGAACATGATAAACCAGGCTATGTGTGGTGGACCCACTCTGAGGATTACTGATCTAGGAAGTGAAGATGCCAAGACATAGAAGGGCTACAACATGCTTTTGGGCAGCTCTTTCTCCCCCAATGCTGGGTTCTCAGATAAGGTGAGCTCTGGGGGGTTTCCCCAGAATTTTGTCCATGACCACATCCCAGTATGCTTGGGGTATCCAAGAGGATGGCCAACCCTTCCCCACCTGTGCATGACATAGAAGGTGCATGCTCCCTTCCAAGATACCCACCTGCAACAGTTTTCAGTCTGTCCCCTAAGCTTTTCTTATCCCTCTCTCCTATCATTGTCCCTGGGATGAGCTGCAGGTTGGTTCTTCCATATTCATCTGAAATGCCAACCTGCCCAGCCTCATTGGGTTATTTCCAAGTCTAAACAGCTCTCATATTGTGGTTGGATTCAGTTAAAATCATCCACCTGAAATTTGTATGTCAGTTCTCCTTTTGTTCTCTTTGAGTCCTTGTTCCCTTTCCTTGTAATGGAGACAGGCATTAGAGACTTTGAATGGGGCAGGTGTCCTTCTGCAAACTGGCAGTTTTCCTTCTATTGCTAGTCCTGCCCCAGCAGAAGTCTTGTGATATGCTAGGACTGAGTGGATCTGCTCATGGTCTGGCCTAGGAAGCCAGCTGCTCTTCTGGCTCCTAGGTGGTAGATTCACATGGTTCCTTTTGTGTTCTAGGACATGGAACTTTGACCTACTTTATGAGGGTTCAGAGCCCCTTAGCAGATTCCTTCCCACCAGGAACGTGGCCTTGAACCAGCTCTTCTAAAAGACTGCATCCTGCTCTTCCACCCCGTCACCTTTACTCTATTGGAAGGCTTTGGTCATTATTCTTTTTCTTGAGATTTATGAAGAATAAAACAGGCAGGGAGGTTGCTTAATCTTTTTTTTTTTTTTTCCCCAGCCAAATGACTGGAGTCAAACTCCTGGGAGCAGACAGGGAATAGAGGTGTTACAGCAGAGGGCAAGATTTCCTTGGGCTCCTGGTTCAGTCGGTAGCACTTTGCAGGGCTTTATATTGATACTTTCTCTGCAGAATGCAATGGCTCCAGTGATAACTGCTGCCTCAACCTTGGGGAAAAACTCTCCAGTAATGACCCACTCCCTGACACGAGCTCCCTCTGTCAGAGGATGCCTCTGCCAGTTCAGATTGTCTAACAGTGTTCATTTTTGAGTCGTGAGGGCAGAAAGCCATAACAATAGTTGCAAAAGCTACGTCATCAGGTGGAATACAATAGCTCTCTCAGACCCTGGGAAAGATTGATTACTGCACTTTTCTCTAGATTAAATATAAATTCAGGGACCCTTTAGGATCAGCCCATGCAGAACCATTACACCAGTTTGAACAAGCACCAATAGCTAGAGATGGATGGGCAACTTAATATGCCAAGAAAAGTAGATTTCAGATCATTCTTGTGTCTTGGGAGGGGGAAAAGTCTCCTTTTATTCAAGCAGGGAATGGGGGTAATTGTATGTGTTTTGCATAATTTGATTTATGGAGGTTACAGCAGTCACATATGTGCCTTCGTCTGAATTCTGCGTTCTCTAACTCAGGAGATTCAGTTTCATTCAGTAAAAGAAAAGCTGTGAGAGAATATGAATATGAATATGAATGTGAACTTACAGGGAGATTTGATTATGATTTACTTTCCTGACCATTGGAAGAACCAGGAATACACTGACAACTGCTAAGACACTCTCTCGAGCTGGATTTAAATTGATCCCCCCAAAGTTGTTCTAAGAGGTCATTCTTAAAATTGACAAAGTCTTGGCACAGAGTTGAAGGGCTGTAGTTTGGCAGCCATATTCTAACCTTGGGTATTGCCACAAAGAAGAAAAACTCCAAGAAAAATGGCCCTTGTTGGCATGTGCTATGTGGTCTGTAGTCACATTGAGCAACATACAGTAGAGATGTATTCCTCTCATTTAAGAGAAAGTGAAGAGAAAGCTGACGTCTCTATTTTTTGTTTAGTTTAGTTTGTTTTGTTTAAAGAGCATAACCTTTTTAAAATTTATTTGTTTTTATGTGGTGCTGAGGATTGAATCTAGTGCCTCACCTAGGCAAGTGCTCTACCACCCAGCCCCTCATATCTCTATTTGTAGCCTCTCGATTTTGTTGGGTGTCAGGTGATCAGACAAATTCAAGGGAGACATGTGAGAAAATACAAGTGAGGATTCTTTCCAACAGTTATCAAAAATTGCATATGCAATTATATCAGTAACTATCAGAAAACCTTATTAGTTTGGAATCTGTTAATTTAGACTTAAAATTGATATAATGTAAACAGAACTTAGCTTTTGCTCTAGCATAGGAATGTTTGATGAGCAAAATGACAGCATGAGCAGAGCTGTAAGGCACCCACTACATCCATGTAGTTACTGAGCTACCTCTCACGTCCCACATGCCAGGGTGGATACCGGAGATGCGATGAACACAGACGGTGTGTGCCCCATCCAGGAGAAAAGAATCTGATAAAAGGCAAGCATGGGGCTGGGGATGTGGCTCAAGCTGTAGCACGCTTGCCTGGCCTGTGTGCGGCCTGGGTTCGATCCTCAGCACCACATACAAAGATGTTGTGTCCGACAAAAACTAAAAAATAAATATTGAAAAATTCTCTCTCTCTCTCTCTCTTAAAAAAATTATTAAAAATAAAAGGCAAACACATTGCAAGAGTCACAGAAGCTGTGACAGAAAGCAGTTCTTAAAAGAAAGAGGGAGTGTCTGTGCTCACCTGGAAATAAAAATTGCTTAAGAAGGAAAAGAAATAGCTTTCAAGTAGGACCAGTAATTACAAATGTGCTTCTTGTCTGTTATGGCTATTGAAGAGACATAATTTAAGTTAAAACTGTCTGTCTTCAGAGAAGTAAACAGTTTTTCTAAATTTGGAGAACATTGCAGGGCTCTCAATGACAGATGGCACATCCCCATGCTTTAAATGCAAAGGTAAAAATTGAAATTGCTTGAAAATGTTCATAATTTAAAGTCAGACTATATCTATATATTAAGTACTTTCTATGTGATAAACAATTACCCTTGGTATTCAGTATCCATCAATCTTCCATCTCACAAAAACTGCAAATACAGTAAAACTATCCCTGCTGATGGAATAGATGGCAGAATTGAAGTCCAAGGTCACCCAGTTGGTAGGAGAGAGAATCCCTCTCCAAAACTGGGTTTGTTTAATGCCAGACAACACACTCCATGCACCTTAACTCACAAATTTAATCTCTCCAGAGCAGGAATTCTGTCCATGATCTTTTGAGATGGTCATTTTTCTACCAACCTCAGTCAAGGGTTTGCTTGACCCAGCTAGCTTACAATATTATCTAACACTGATAATACTTTTTAAAAATAGAACCACATGATCTGGATGGGAGACCTTTGAAGGCAGGGACAGGGTCTCATTCATTTTGTACCTATTATATTTTGTATGACCCTGAAACTTACATATGGTCAAACACTGATTTTCAGTGCCTGTGGGATCAGGTACATTACAATGTAAGGGATGTTTTCCTAAGCAAGGTAGTACACGAGAAGGCCCACAAATTTTGTCCAGGCGGTGGTGAAGGCTTATTCTGTTTATACAAATGAAAGAAAATGTGACATTCACCATGTTTAAAATAGTCCATGCTTTCATTAAATCTGAGTATTTCTCTCAGCGTAGACTCAGCTTTGAGCTTTGACCTGGGTTGGCAAGCTGTGACCCATGGGCCAGCTGATACCATCAGCTGTCATCTTTGTTTCCAAATAAAGTTTTATTAGAGCACAACCACACTTATTTTTTTTTTTTATGAGTGTGGATACATGTAGGGCACACTTATAACTACTTTAAAAATTCACTGTTCAGGGCTGGGGTTGTGGCTCAGTGGCAGAATGCTTGCCTAGTACATGTGAGGCACTAGGTTCAATCCTTAACACCACATAAAAACAAATAAAGTTATGTAGAACTAAAAATATTTTTTAAAAAATTCATTGTTTGTAAACAAAAAAAATTCAAATATAGCTAGACTCCAATTTGCTGAGTCAGACAACTCTTCTTTCAAAACTTAAAATATATGTTGTCAAGCCCCTTATAGAAAACACTAGCTGTCACTTGAGCTACAGTAGTAACAACATTGATATAGATAGGAAGAGCAAAAGTTAAGAATAATAACAATAACAACCACTCAGTTGATCCCAAAGCATCTATCCTAAATTTGGTACAGCTCTGCATCACACACTGAGCAAGGGGGATGATTCAGACTGTATCCCTGCTTCCTCAATGGGCAGTCCTCCTCTACTAGCCCAGCCTGCCTACCTTTTTGGAGAGAGGTTTGTGTGTTATCATGGCTCTTTTCCCACAGGTTTATATCCCACTCCCTTAAGGCTCTCCTTTTTCCAGAATCAAAGCAGGTCATGCCTGAACCACTAGTGTGTGCTCATTCCATCATTTGGTTAACTTACTCCATATGCTGATTATACATGTCAAATAATTGTAGCATTATTTCTGGATTATTTTATCTGAGAGTTATTTTTACATAGCATATCTGAGTGTGCCAAACCACCTGTGTGTAGACAAGAGACACCCTTTGGGAAGCTATATTTTGTAATGAATGAGTGTTTCATAGGGACATGCTCCCTCAGGGCAGTCTTCCAACTATCTATTGTTGTGATCCTGTCACCTATGGTGAAGCAATGTATTAATTATGCCGCAGAGTTCACTTACCTTTCTTCCCCCAAAGTATATGTGAAAATACTTTCATAATGTACTGAGTAGCAACTGGATTGTGTAATGAAGTTTTGCTCTTTAGTCTATTTCAAGTCTACTTCTAAACAGAAGTAAAATAATATTTGTGTCCCTAAATGTAGCAGATATCAAAAAACTGATCAATAAACTCTGTTATGAGGGGCTGTGGCTCAGCGGTAGCTCAGTTGCCTAGCATGTGTGAGGCACTGGGTTCTATTCTCAACACCACATATAAATAAATAAAATAAAGGTCTATCAACAACTAAAAAAGTTTTTTAAAAAATATATAACTCTGTTATTAAAAACAGAGGATTGGGGTCTCCAAGTGCTCCTAATCAATTTTTCACAACTTCACTGAGTTATTTGCTTACACTACAGACAGTAGACTACTACCTTTAAGGGAGAAGGCGATTGGAAGATAAGATGGCTTCACAATGTGTTGCTGAAGAATCCAGTCTGCTCCTTGACTGGGAGCAGTGGGAAGCACATTAATTTACCTGTGGCATTGCAGCTCTCAGATGTCAGTGTGCTGCTCTGTCTGTGCTATGACTTTGCCGTGTTCACCCATAGGAAAAGGAAGAGACTGAAACCTGCAGTCTGTTTTCATGTGATAACCTTGACCCTGAACTACTGTTTGGTAAGGAGTTTATATCAGAGAGGGGTACTGACACTCTGTAGGTAAAAAGGTTAAGTCCAATCACAAAGTTTGTCTTATGGAAAGTCACAGTGTTGGAATTTAGAAACTTTTAAAGAAGCTTCAACCAAAAGGCTAAAACTTCAAAAGTACAAAGATGAGCTCATTAAAGTAAAATGCAACTTAATTACTATTTTTCTTGTGAGTAAAAATATACTTCTTATGAGTTTAAGTGCACTGCTCTTCAGAATCAACCGTAAAACTTGAAAGTGTCAGTCATTCAGATAATTAGAAACATATAAATCTAAGGAATGTGCAGCTGTAAAATTAACTACTGGATTCATTTAAAACACCAAATTTACTAAAGGTAAAATCTATTGTTTTCCAAAACCCCCTCTTTTCCTCCTTAATTATGTTGCAAGAGAAGAAAAATCTTCATCATACTTTAGTGAATTTTAATGTCACATTTTTTGTTGTTGTGGTTTAGTCTTTCATCCTTGAGTATAGAGAATAGAAACTACTGTGTTTATGATACTTATTTTGACCTTAACCTTTTTTTTATTTTTAATGAAAGGGACTTAAAATGTCCCAGCTGGTCTGACTCCTCATGAGAGGGAGAAGACAATGGCAAATCTCCTTCCTGTGCAAATGCAAGGGTGAGACCTGCATGGTTGAAGTGAACTGTGGAAACTCTCATCTTTTTGTGTTTGTGAACAATTTAGAAAACTATTTCTTAAAACTATAACATCATTGTAGTTTTCACAGTGACAAGCAGCTATGCACAGCAGTGCACCAACTCAGGGTTGTCTTGTGTCCTTTAGAGCACTATATACAATGTGCCTAACTTACACTCTGTTGCAGTGGTACAAAAGGAGGCATTGTCCAGATACATAAACTGGGGGAGGCTTACATGTTGTAAAACAGACTTGCTTTTGAGGTTGGGCTTAATTGTTAGGGAGTAAAATTTTATTCCAAATTGAAATTCCACTGCAAAGAACTAAAAATATCAAGAATTAGTCAGACTCTTTGTGTTAGTCAGTTTTTCGTTGCTGTGACCAAAATACCTAACAAGAACAACTTAGGAAAGATTATTTTGGTTCACAGTTTCAGAAGTCTAGTCCATGGTCAATTAGCTCTAAGGCAGAAACATTTTGGCAGAATGGCCTGGTGGAAGAAAGCTACTCAGCTCATGGTAGCTGGAAGCAGAGAGCTGGGGTTGGAGAAGAAGGTCCAAAGACACTATAAACCTTTCTAGGACATGCCCCCAGTGACCTACTTCCTCCAATTAGGTCTGATCTCCCAATAGTTCATTCAGCTATTAATGGATTAATCCATTAAATGGATTAATGAGGCCAGAGCCCTTATGATCCAATCATTGCCTAAAAAATCCTGCCTCTGAACCTTGTTACAGTGGAGACTATTATTTCAACACATGAGCTTCTGTGAGACACTGCAGATCCAAACCATGATACTCCACCCCTGACCCCCAAAAGTGCTTGCCCATCTTCAGGAGTCCCCATTGCCTTAACAGTACTAGCATTGCTCAAATGTGCAAATCCAAAATCTCCTGAGGCTCAAGGCAAATTCTTGGCTATGAGCCCCTATAAAAATTAAAAAAAAAAAAAAAAAGCAATTTACATGCTTGCTTTCAATCTACAATGGCACAGAGTAAGCATTCTCATTTCCAAAGAGAAGAACAGAGGCATAGAAAGAAGGAACAGGGCTGGGGTTGTGGCTCAGTTCTCAGCACTACATACAAATAAATGAATAAAATAAAGGTCTACCAACAATTAAAAATATTAAAAAATAAAAAGAAAGAAGGAACAGGACCAAAGCAAAACCAAAACTCAGCTGGGCATATCCAGCACCTGGGGTATGTAGTAGTGAGATGTGGGCCCCAAAGAGCTTGGAAAGCCCTTCCCCTATCACTTTACCAATTGCAACACACTTGGTCTGTCTCTCAGGCTGGCTTCACTCCTTGCCTGCAGCTTTCCTCTGCAGATGGTGCACATTCCTGACCTCTCTTCATTCCTGAGGTCTCCATTACAGTTCCAGCTTCATTTTCAGATATTGACAAATTGTTCTCTCAGGGACTTTCCACAGAGATCCCAACCCTGCCACTCATTGCCTGGCCTCCTGGGTCTTCCTTTGAAACCTTGGCAGAAGCCTCCATAACCCACTAACTTCAGCATGCTACATTCTTGCAGAATAGCACCATGTGGATAATGCCAGGGTCTGCCACCAACTCTGGCAGTAGTGGACCTTGGACCATGTCTGCAGTAGCCTCTGAGTGTCTGGGCAGGTGAGCATAGTAAAACTACTCCTGGAGGGTGGGAAGGACCTCTTAGGCACCCTGTGCAGGCAGGTCACTTTCTTAGTCTCTTCTTAAAGCAGTTATTCAAATAAGTTTTCACTTTTGTACCACTGAGCCTGTGATAGGTACAGCATACCACCCCTGAGATGCCTCCAAGGCATCTTTCCTATGGTCTCTATACAAAGTACTTGGTTTCTCTTTAATGGTACTAATCTCTTCAGCCTCTACATCTTCAAAGACCCCAATTTCATAAGCACTTCTTTTCTGGACAAATCGTGAGATTTTCAAATTTATCTTTTCTGTTTTTTTTTTTTTTTCTCCTGATTCTCACAGTAACTGGCTAAAAGCAACTAGTAGTCCTCATGCCACTACCTGAATTCTATTCTGCCTTGAAGTTTCCTCTAGTAGATTAATTAGTCTGTCATCTTTTAATTCAGTCTCACAGAAAGTTTCAGGACATGAACAAAATGTAGAGAAGGTCTTGGTCAGAATGTAATATGTATGACTTCTAATCCAATTCCAATAGAATCCTTGTTCCCATGTGTAACCTTATAAGGATGGTCTATACTTTCCACATTCCTATCAGAAGTTTCCATTAAGTAATAGATACAACATTCTAAGGCTTCTTCCTCCTGCATCTCCAAATTTTTTTCCAAACTCCTCCCACAAACCAGTTTCAAAGGCTTCCAACCCACATGGTCATGTATCATTTCAGCAATGACCCTACTTCACAGTACCCATTTCTGTGTTAGTCAGCTTTTTGTCACTGACAAAAATACCTAACAAGAACAACTTAGAGAAAGTAAATTATATTTTGTCTCAGATTTCATATGTTTAAATCCATAGTTGGCATATTCTGAGGCAAAAATATCATGGTGGAAGGGCATAGTGGAGGAAAAGTGGTTCTGAGGATGACAAATTTCCAGGAAGAGCCCAAAATGAAAAGAGGCAGAGGTTTCTCTTTTCTTCCTGGGTGTGAATGGAATAGCTTTGGTGCTCATTGTTTGGAGTCAGGGAACCAAAGTCACATGATTCAGCTCAGCTCATGTCAGAGTCCTCAACTCCTCAACTATCTCAGCCACAGATACCAGGCCCTTAATTATCTCTCAAAAGTGGATAATTTAGTATGATACAGCTTTTGCACAGAAGAGTTTTAGATAAAACTTGAGCTCTGACTCTTTTTCATGATTTTAGAACAATTCATATTACTTTTGGGGAGAATAGCAGATTATTAAGAATCACTTGGCACAGTTCAGAGACTTGCTAAGAAATAGTGGGTAGCAATGAAATTGAAAAAGTTATTAATATTATAGTCATTCTAATAGTAGTCATCAAATGTAATTTTCTCCAGATGAGAAAATGGGATCTATAGTTATTTGAATACAAAAATTAGAACTCAAGGCATGAATATGTATGTGTGTGTGTGTGTGTGTGTTTATATAAACATATGTGTATATTTATATATATATATATATATATATATATATATATATATATATATATATATATATACATATATAATTGATTTGATAGAATAATCTTTTTTAAAAGAAAAATGCTACTTGAGCCTCAAATAAAATTGATTTTTAAAGGTATTATAGTGAGATATTAAAGATATTACTGTTAATGCTAAGAGTTGTGATTACTTAAACTGCAAACTATCTGATAAATTACTTCTGCTTATGTAATGGGAAAGAGCCTAGAATATCAGAATGTTAAAAATGAGCAGTATTTATAGGTTTATAGCTCCTCCACTTCCTTCTCCATTCAATTAATGAGTGCTTTCCATGTACTAGGGACTATGTGAAGTCTGTTGTGTGCCCTATCTCATTGATTTTCCATAGCAATTCTATAAGATAAATTATTGAACTAAATTCCTAAGAAAGCAAGATACTTTGTTATTAAGTTGAATCTTTCAATGCTGCCATCTTTGTTGGATGAGCATATCTGGAATGGACAATTACATGAGTCTCCCTTGTTTGATTTTATTATAATGATATCTTTACTACATGAATTTGGATTTAACACTGATCAAATTTTATCATTTTTATGAACCTCCTCACCTCAAATTCTGAGATAGAGATATTAGTCTAGGAAGCAGATTCTCTACTACCTCTTGGGTTTCCTTAAAAATCCAAGTTTGCATTATACTCAGTGCTCATCTGTAGATGTAGTTGTTAGGTCTCCAGACCAATTTACATATTATAGAATTTTTAATTTAAGCTTAGGGATGTATCACAAAATAAGAAGAAACTCCTCGGCTGGAATGGCAATAATTCAGTATGCCTACAGATGAGCATGATGTTTCTTTTCTGATTATAAAAATGCAATTAGGGTACAAGAGATGCCATTTGTTCCCTGTGGAGCAGTCTCAGAAACAGTGTACTAAATTTGGTGTGTCAGTATATTAATAAAATAAGTTTAAGCTAAATTTGAAAAGGTAGGAGCACATTTTAATTTGGATTTGAGGGTACTCTTTTTTCTTTGAATCTCATTATTTTTAAAAATCAGTTCAGAGAATATATATTCCCTTTCTCTCTTTTTGAGGGAGGAAACTCTAGGTGTTTTATTTGCTCAATAGGGGCATGAATGGAATAGGGTGGAAAGTGAGAAAGATGCAGAGGTATAAAGGACTGACACCCTTTCCATCAGGAGTGATATTCCAGGTGCTTTCATGACTTGGAAACAAACAATTGCTGTTGCCACTTTGTTTCTGAGTGGATTTGATTTTTTGTAACTTGGGCCAGTGTTTGGAAATAATTCATCAGAAGATGTCAGGATGAACAAGAGATACATTAGAGTCCAACAGCCTTTGACATGTCCTCCCTCTGTTGCTCAGAGATTTTTAATTTTGAAATTTTAGAAAGATAAACTAACCGGAAAAACAGCAATCCATAGCCTCAAAAATACTTACTGTCATGTCCAATTTCCTTTTTCTTGTGTCTCATAGGGCACATGTGGGAAGCCATTGCACCTTTTAATGTGAATCTAGCCTTGAATATGTTGATGTCAGCCGTATAAACGGAACCGTACCAATATTTCAGTCACTAAGATCATGTTTAGCATCAAAGAGCCTCCTGGTGCCCTCAGTGTTAGTAATTATCAGTGCCTTCTAAGTACAGAAACACTTAAAGATGATAAAAGTATGTTTAAAAGTCTGAGGATAATGAAATTATGCCAGGGTGGCTTTTTAGCTTAGTGATTGTATTTCAATTTGTAAATGTTATAACTGTTTAAATTTTTTTTTTTCTCTAGCAAGCTGCAAACTTTTAAAGACATTAAGTCTGCCAAATTATAGCCACTTATTGCTGCCTGACGTATTTTTCAGCTTAGAACCACAGAGGGACTGCCAAGCCTGTTCCTTCTCATTACCTGGCCCAGAGTTTAGATTTTCGAAAATGGAAAAAAGCTGTTTGCGAAATCACAAGGCTCTTGAGCTCTTAGTTTCTTCTTAGTATCAACGTTTATTTATTTAGGTTTGGGCTAGGTTTCAAAAGATTGAAATTGGAAACAGAGAAGGTGACTCTGAACACCATTTATCTGTATATAAGCGAACGTTCGATGTACGTTTAATTTAAAAAATTGCTGTTTCCTACAAGAGGGAGCTATTTTTCACATTGTTACAACATTTTTAGAGGTCACTAGGTGGTCATGTCACCAGCAGGGAGTTTTTGTTTGGCAGGCGGCGTTGGCAGTTAGTTACAAATGCCTCCCATGATTCAGTGTTCAAAGGGGGCTGCTTTGCAAGCAACAAATACTTACAACCTGAGAACTGAAGTATAAAAAGTAGTGACAGGGGAAAATGTTTGGAAATGTAAAACAGCATCTTTAGTGGCCAAATTGGGGTGTTTGGGGAGTTGAAGATTACATGTCTATTTTATACTCAAGTTTAGTGTTTACAGAAGCAATAACGTCTTAACTACCGTAGTTGGCTGTCACCTTGCTTCTAGTTAGCAAGTGCTCTTAATTTGTGACTTATTGGTTTTCACGATTTGGAATATCATCAGGATTCCTGACGATAATCTTTATTAACCTCATCCACAGCAATTGCCATTCTGGTGGTTTCTCAACCTGTGCCTCTCCATCATTCCACATCATGAACGCTGGTAATTTAAGCAAGATTAAGTGGGCAGCTAAAAGCCCATTTACCAGGGCTGCTTCTAGGCTTCTGTCTTAACAGACAGAGTGGCATTTCAAATTTGGGAGAAGCGAATTATAAGGCATCTTTATGGGGAAATAAATGAATGAAGTGCAGATGGATCTTTGAAGAAATGACAAATGAAAAAAAATGATAACCGACCAATCACTAAAACTATATGTATTTTGCTTGTAGTTATTTTCTAAAATGCATCAAAATGGAGATTAATTTTTGTCTTCCTGTTGGGACAATTACTTTGTCTCCTCTTGCTTCCCACTTTTGGTTAAGTAAGGAATGAAGCTCTCACTTAAAAATGTAATAGTTATTTTGTTATATAATTAAGCTCAAGAGTTAGAGATATTTTATTATTTTTTTAAGATAGAATCTAAATTCAGAATGAGCACAGAATTGTCATGGCTTTTGTTGAGTTGTTCAGGATATAAAATCGTTAGAATTTCAGACTTTTCTAATAGAACAAAGAAAGACATTTAGTGCCTATGTCTCTTTGCAGTTCTAAAAGAAACTATAAACAAATTGATGGGACCTTTGCTTATTTAACTACAACACTGTTGATATTTTTTTTCTGTTTTAATTTTTAGGAGATTTTAAAATTCTTTATGTAAACATGGGTAAATATCACAGCCATGTACTTTTCTTTGTTTCCCCAGCCAATTAAATTCATAGTCTTAATGACATTTTACTACTATAATCCTTTGCAGAAAGTTTTTTGGCTGTGAAGATCATTGAAATATTGAGTTTAGTCATTCAAAAAAAAAGTCCTGCTAAAAAACAAAGCCAGAGTCCATAGTGGAGATAATATCTTGGATACACTATACATTTTATAATGCAAATTCTTTATAATTTTATCAGAAAAATTAATTACTCTACCTTTTATTTGTTTGAGTATAACTGTGATACTGTTTGTAAGCACTAGGAATGTACTAAACTTGTAGATAAAAATACTGAAAATATTGTTACTCAAAATCCTCATTTTAATAATGGCATTGCTTTGGGGTCTCTAGAGACTGATGATTTTAATGCATTTATCTTTTAGCTAATAACAGTAAATTTATAAAGCACATGAATAATAATGGTAATGATAACTAAAGTTTGTTTTTATAATAGGCATATCTGCTTGTAACAAACCCAATTAAATGTGCTAGATGGTTTACATATTTTATCCCATATAGTACTCCATAAGAGTGCACATAGGTTGATTGACCCTTATCCAAAATTCTTGGGACCAGAAGTGTTTTAGAATTTAGATTTCAGATTTTGAAATACTTACATATACATAATGAGATATCTTGATGATGGGACCTGTCAAAAAATGAGGTTCATTTGTTTCATAAACTGTACATTATCCACATAGCCAAAGAGTAATTTTATGTAATATTTTTTAAAATTTTGTGCATGAAGCAAAGTTTTGTGGCATGGAATTTTCCACCTCCTGGTGTCATGCTAGTGCTCAAAATGGTTTCATATTTTAGAGCATTTTGGATTTTAGGTTTTCTGATTAAATTTGCTCAGCTTTTACAGATGAAGCAACTGAGATACATAGAGTTAATTAACTTTCCCCAAATCATATAGATGGTAGTAGCACACATCCAGGATTTGAACCCAGATCTATAGAATCCCATTCAATGATTGCATGTTTGGTAAATTTTTAAAATCGATCATTTTTCAAGACTATTCATTTAGAAATAGTTATTGTCTTTCCACCAATAGATTGTAGTCATATTCTGATGACCCAGAACCACTGGAAAAGGAAAGTTGTCTTGTGTTTCCTTCAGATGGTCATTTTTCCCTTCATAGATTTGTGTTTTCCCAATCGAAATGTCTTTTAAGTCATTTGCACTGATGTTTTTACTTTGGCTTAATCAAGGGAAGCAGGCCTACCGTGTAGTATGTCCAGACCACCTTTGTTTGAGATGAATCCCTGTTTGGATTTTCAAGGCCACAGCTGTTTGGGTAGGAATACCAACAGTAACATCAGCCAATCATGGGATTTTGTAGTTTACTTACATGCCTTCCTGTGAGTTATCTCATGTGACTGTAGTGGTATATAATATCAGTTTTATTTCACAGACCCCTCAGCTAAGATACATAAAGTTAAATGACTTTTCCAAGACGAGCATCTCTTATGTTCCTGCTTTCTGTTTTCCATGCTGATAGCTTATTAGTACTAGTAGGAAAAGGAGGGTGAAGGTTCAGATTTTTCTCCCTTTCTCATTGGTACTGAGACAGCCCATTCAGGAACACCATGCGATATGCTGTGTCCACCAAGTCCTGAAATGCTGCTGTTGGTCACTTGGGGAGTTCTGGTACTGTATGTTGTGAGTCTCTCTTTTCTGTGGATTTAGTTAGCAACATTTAGATTTGGTTTCAGTCCTTCGGCATCCCAAGTATTGGAGCAATAAACATCCAAGCTGCAATTGTAGAGTTGCTTTGGGCTATTCTCACTGATGGTAGTATTGTAACTGAGGTGTGATCCTCTTATTGGACCTCAGCCAAGTCCTTGCTGGGTTCAAAGTAAATGTGTTGTGTTTTTTTTTCTGTGTCAAGCAAAGGATATAACAACTCAAAACAGTAGACATTATCTATCTTGACTGGGGGCACCTATAAATTTATGGACTACCTGGGTTCAGATTTGCACTTTGTGCCTTAGTAGACATGTTAACTTGGGCAAATTAATTCACTGCCTTTGCTTCTTTGTCTGTCACATGGAGACATTATAATGCCCACTTCACTAGACTATTTTGCAAATTGAATGAGTTACATGGAAAGAACTCAAGATACTGTTTTCTGTTTACACCGAAAACATGATGGTGTGTGTTCACAATGTATTTTCTAACGTGGGATCTATGACATGTCCTCTGAGTGTTTTGCAGTCTTGGCAAGACTGATCAATTATTTAGAAATGTTTTTAATAAAGAGCTGGTAAACCAGGTAAACCAGGTCAATGGAGTGTGGGGAGTTCTTATTGGTAGTGATCACCAATTTCCATGGTGTAAATACTCTTACCATGGCCAAAGTATATGCTATTAGAAGGAATCAAAGGAGATGCCCATAATTGACTCTTACTACCTCAGAGCAACCAGCTCCAGCATACTGCAGAAAAAGATCAACCCTGTGGGCTGTAAGAACCCTAGAGTAGTTGCTAATTTGGATGGCCCATAACTCAGAGCTGTCACCTTTGGTTTTAGTGTAACCCTGTTATTTCAAGTAGATATCTGGTGATGAGGACCCCAGACCATAGCCAACTCACCTACATTGGGTCAGTTGACTTTTATTCCAGAAAGGTCAAACATTGTTCTTTTTCCATGAAGCTTGGAGAGTGTAGCAGAGTTTGATAGGGAAGTCTTGCCAGGAAAGATTTGGGATTTCCTGTTATTGGAGATTCTGGAGTGACTTTCTCACTGGCTTTCCTAAAGCTCACTTCTTAGCTTTTTTCTTTTCCTTGATCTATCCAAGTATCCCTATAATACTTTCTAATTTTTTTTAATTAGCCAGAATCAGGTTGGTTTTTTTTTTTTCTTTAGTCCAAAGAACCCTAACCAAAATATGTGTTGAGTGGCACCACACTGCTAGAGCTGTCTGGGAATTCTTCAACATGGCCTTCTGTTCCTCACACCAGTGCCTTCCTTCAGAGATGGTCATGAGGAAGCCCAACCCATTGTTGGATGGCTCTGACTCAGCTGCACTTCCTCCTTTAATTGAGTGTTGTCAGCCTTACCTACCTATGACTGCCATCCTTGAGTCCTAGTTCACATCTAAGGGAGCAAGCCTCCCTGGGATTCATTCTAGCAGGTAGGCAAAGGAATAACCACCCATAGCTCCAATTTTTTTCTCTGACCCTGATTATTTGCACGTTCCTAAGTTCATCATTGTACCCATTGCATTAAAAATCCAACTGAAAGGAACAATAGAAGCCTTAGCAATTAGGAAAATGCCAAGCACGTTTCAGAAGGAAAGACAAGCCCCTATCTAGTCAGCATAGAGGAGGACCAAATATGTTTTTCAAACACACCTGAATTATAACAGTATTCAGCAATCAAATGAGTGCTTTCTAGATATTGGATATCATGGACCAATAATATGAAAAAATATTTTTGAAAACAGCGTGTGATATTAAATTAAATCCGACTGTTAAAATGTTAACTACTTTTAACATAACTTAAGAAAAGAGCATTTTAATATGAAAAAATAGAAAGGACATTACTAAATTTCAAAATAGAAGATTGTCCTTTCCCAAAAAAGATAATTGGCAATCTCACTCCCACCGTATGTGACTGTATCCTATGTATGTATGCCTGTGTGTGTGAAAAACATCTGTGTAAGCTAATCTCAGTCTTTGAGCCGACACTTAGAAATCACCTATTTTGATCACACTTTTTCTTCAGCTGTACTCCAACATCCCTTAAAGTATTGCACTGGAAGTCGGTGTAAATAATCAAGAGAGAAACAATTTTAAATAATCCAGTCCTCTCAGCTTTTGCTCATACACTTACCCATGTGGAAGCCCCTCTTTTCCTTCCTGAGTCCCTTCAATCCTGCCTTTCTTCACACCCAGCTGTCACCCTTGCCCTCCATGAACCCTGCCCTTATCCTCCCAGACCAAAGAGACTCTTCTTCCTTATTGCAACCAAGAATTTTAAGAAATGGCCAAGAATTTAGGCTTTGGATTCAAATTGCATTGCTATCCTTAAAAGCATGGGACCCTGGGCAAGCTACTACAATTTTGCAGCTTACTCAGTTTTACAGTGATGACCTTAATTTTCTCTTCAAAGGCCATTTTCAGAGGACTGAATAAAACAATGTGTTTTATTTTTCCCTGGCATATTTATAAAGCTCACAATAATAATTATTAGCAGTTGTTTATCCTCTACCTTAATAATGGAGTCACTAATCAGTCATTATTTATTTTTTTTTATGATTTATTTTCATGTGCTTTTGCTTCTTTACCAGAATAGTTTGCAAGTCTTGTCCATTGCTGATTCATCATAGTGTCTAGCACAGTACTCTGTTCATAGTCAGTTGTGTCTGGATAAGAGGAGACATTAAGTCCCTCGTTGACAATATTGAGCCCCTACTTTTTTAAGATAATACCTATATGTTTGCAGTTATCCTTCAGGGTGCTTTTTTAATTGAACCTCTCTTCCACTGGACTTTGAAGAGACCCCTTAATGTTCTGCATCCTCTTTCTTCTTTGCCTTCTGCCTTTTGTCCTGTGACACTTGAAGTTCAAATCTAAATGGGGGTCCTTGGTTTCTGTTCAGTGGAGCTAGGCAGCCTCAAGGCTGCTAGGAAGATAGATGGTCTGGTTTTAAAGCAATCAGTCAACAGATCAGTATCTCAGAGAGTGGTAATCAGTGTCAGATTGGAGTCTGGTCACCAGGATGTTTTCTCATTAAGTGGTTTTCTAGGTCTAGGGGCCTCTATGATGGGTTCTATCACCTTTCTTGGCTTCTAGTTCCCTCCTTCTCCCTCCAATTCCTATATTAGTCACCCTGCACACTGAGTTAATTGCCACTAGTGGTCAATCTTGGGTGCAAGTGGAATAATAGTTGGACATTGTGGGAAGGGAATTGCCTCAGTCTTTTTAAGTCTTTAAGGGCATAAAGGGATAAAGAATTAAAATTATCTGTAGGCATATGTTATAAATAGGTAAACCAACAAAGAAAGCCATAAAGCTGCTTTGATTTGGGGAAAAACCCCTCTTAGATTGAAGCTTATAAAATTGTCACTGTTCAATTACTTCTGACCCACAAAACAAGTGAGTATCATATGACTCACCCCACCATCTATGAATATGAGGCTTCAGTTTTCTATTTTCTTGTTTGTTTATTTATTTATTTGCAGTACTGGGGATTGAACCCAGGGGTGTTTTATGACTGAACTCCTTCCCCAGTCCTTTATTTATACTTTTTATTTTGAGACAGGGTCTCCCTAAATTGCTGAAGGTCTTCCTATATTGCCAAGGCTGGCCTTGAATTTGTAATCCTCCTGCCTCAGCCTCCCAAGTTGCTGGGATTACATACATGTGCCACATCACCTATTTGTTTTTGAGACTGAATTGTGCTGCACATTCATGATGAAAAGATAGGTAATAGGATGCTTTGTGGTTGATTATCCCAGCACTTGGCACACATAGATGGAACCCTGTGGTTGCTTATGCCCAGCTTTTATATTGTAAACAAGATTCATGGACACCTGCTCTACGTGATTTTCCATATGATCTGGCATTTGCTTCTGATAGTGATAGAAAGGTATTTCTTCACGTTCTGTCGTATTACCACACCATCAGTTTGTCTCATTACTATATGGATTGTCTGGGATCTGCTGTGTAATAAGTTCTACAGAAGCATGGACAGTGTCCATCTTGTTTATACATTCATCCCCAGTACCTGGTACACAGTGGGAAATCAGTAAACATGGGGAATGAGTTGAAAGAATAGAAGAACTGGGCTCTGATTATCTGCCTGTTTTAGTCTTGCTTATATGGCCAGTAAACACCCACTCCAGAGGAGCATGTTCAGTTCAGTTGTTTCAGGTTGGACTTCATAATTTCATGTCAAAATTGTTCCTGCTTCCAGTGATTGCTCCTCCCAGAGTGGAAATTTCACTTCCATGAGCCACAAGGCCACCCATACTGTAAATCTGAGACTGCTTTCTATACCATTGTGTCTTGGGCTGGTTCCCTCACGATTCTTTCCAGATGTGGAGTGCTTTCAGGTAGTTTACCAGACTCTCTCATTCTGCATCCGCTGTCTGGTTTCACATTCCCTCACCCTCTGAGAAGGAAGGATGGTTGTGTCCTACATATTGTATTCATGAATCCAGAAATTTCAGATAACTAATAGATAGGATTTCTCATTGCTTCTGGGTTCACTAGCTGGGTTCTGCAGCTCTTTGTCATGGAGATCTTTTGGAATCATTGCTCAGCTACAGTGTGTGGATACATGGTTTTGTACTTTAAGTTGGGTTCTGAAGTTAATTTATGGTCATTAAATATGTTCTTACACCTCCTTTTAGGTAAAGGCTATGATACACTGGTAGAAACTCACCAGGAAAATGGCCATGTGCATTTGCCTTTTCTTCCATAAAGCAAAGATGGGTAGTGAGTGTGCATTACTTGGGTTTGGTGTTTTTGTGGGAGTGGTTTTGCAGTTTCTTTAGTTCTATCAGAACTGTGATGAATTTGGTCTCACTACTTCTTCTTACAATGTTGAAGTGTGTATTTCTAATCTTGGTCATTTGGTCTTTTAAGTCATTTCCAAAAAAGTATTTCCCTGCAGTTTTCAGGTATACAATCCTTGTTGGATTTATAGCCTGCTTTCTTCTGGGTGTTCTCTTAGCCAATTCATGGCAAGGACAGAAAGGCTGAGACTTTTATTCATTTGAAACAAACTGCATATCCATTAAATGACCTCCTTTTTTAAAAAAATAAAAGGATACAGTAATCAGTACCTAAAGCATGCCTGTCACCTCTTTCCTGACTGGTCAGCAGGCCCAATCCTAAATTAATAAATTGATGATTTTGATGCATGATCATTTGAATCTATACTTTTCATCAAAGAGTAAAAACTATCACCAGAAGGAGTAGAATGTAAAATGGCCTAGGTCCCTTTGCATGGTGAATCTCAACTGTGTTTAATTTTTTTTTCCATATATAAAAACTCACTTTGGGTACCTTTTAAAAATACAGATTATCTACTTGGGGGATGGGGGAAGAAAAATGGCAGTATTTATTGCAGTGGCCACGAGGTGGCAGACCTAAAATCCAGACTTCTCAAAGTAGCTGAGACACTTAGCATGAGGAATTACATCTTTGAGAATGCTTTAAAGGCGTTAGCTTCCCAGAGGAAAACTTTTTCAGGTTATCCTAAATTAATGTCGAAATTCTTTGGCAGGCTCCGCAAGAGAAAACACCCTTGAGTGGATGGGCATCTGTTCCATCCTCCTCCCTTGCGGCCATCTCGCCTTCCTGCTCCTCCCAAAAACCTGCTCTTTGCCTGGCCACTACCATCGCCCACATCACACACACAACAGACACAACCACTGCTGTTTCCTTCCTCTATGCAGAAGCTCAACTGCCCTTTTTCCTCCTTATAAATAGAAACTCCCTCAACGGAACTGCCTCTGGAAAACTCAATTTTGTCTATTTCAATCTGCAAAAGTCTATTCCATAGAACCTTAATTTGATTTTCTTTAAGTATTGCACTAACAACATTCTAAAATATGTCCATTTTTGCACATATCCCTCTCACATCATGACAATCTGCTTTGTTCTTCATTACAATTTAGCATATGGAAATAGTCTGTTCCATGTAAATATAAACAAGGGGATGACTTATTTAATACAAAATATTTTGATTAAGAAGGGAAATATCTAGTTCAGGATACAGGAGAGCAATTTGCTGCTTGGTGTAAAAATTGACTAATCAACCCTAGTAACTTTAAATATGTAGTAGAAAAAAATTAAAATATATTATCATTAGGGAAACATACATACACATATGTATACACACAAATATGCTATACTTACCAATAAGAAAAAAAAAATTGATCTGATGCCCTGGGTACTATAACTTGAAATTAGTAACCTATTCTCTGACAACTGCTCATTTCCAACCAAAAAGTTCATGCCATAGAACAAGCCTCCTGACAGTAACTGATCACCCATGGACAATAAGTTTAGTTTAGATGGACACTGGGCAAAGTTCTACCCCGCAGTGAAGGCTAGATGTATTTGGTTTTCTCATTATCAGTCACTGATAGCCCCCCAGGGACTCTGGTTGGGTGCATTTCACATAGACAGCCACCTTGACAAAGTCAAATGGTCAACAGAGAAACAACCTCATCACTGAATGGGATCAGCAAGACCAAGCATCATCATCTAACAGTGCACCCTAACACAGGGTCTCATAGTGGGTCCTGAAAGCCAGTTTTACTTACCCTCTCTGCTTCCAATTTTATTTTGTAAAGGATTTTTTAATGAAAGAATTTTTTTTGAAGTTGTTTGACATTGGTTGGATTGTGCACTTGACCTTGACTTCTAAAGGGTTACCTTTCAGAATGTTTCCATTTCTCAATTGCACACACAGTGCAAAATCACATCCTGTCACATTCTGTGTGGCCTTTTGGGTGAACTGGTATTGAATAGTTATTGACTAAACCAGGCCTGGCTGTCTGGGATGCAACTCTTCTATGGTCAACAGACCCTTTTCCACACTTAAAATTGGTTTTCTCCTTTCAGTTTGTTTGTGAAACAGATGTCAGCTCATGAAAGTCAAATGTGCAGCTTAACAGAAACCAATTTTAGAGGTTTCTTTGAAAGTTTTTCTTGAAAGTAAGAGACTCATTAGCATGTTTAGATATATTTAACAGAAAGAGGAGCCCAGTATGAAATAATGCAAAACTTTCAAGTCTTTACATTTGGTGGCGTCCATGTTATGTAATAATAGGTAATTGCTAACATATATTGTGTGATCATGTCAGACACTGAACAAATTCTTTACATGCCTTGTCACATTTAATTCTGACAGGGTCTGAGAGAGAGTTATTATTATTATTATTAGTTCATTTATTAGAAAACCTAAGTTTCAGAGATGGTAACTTGCCTCAGAATCACAGAAGCAAAAAGTATTACTGAGATTCAAACCCAAGAGCTAAGCATCAGTACCTTCTCTGAAAGACATGAGTGGTATTTTACTTGTATGGGAAAGTTAAAAAAAAATCATAAGCTATTACTGAAAAGAAGTCTCCTTCCCTCCCTGCTTTCTTTCCTCCTTTCTTTTAGATGCAGTGCACAACAATCAGTCATCGCTCACACATGTCCATCCTCCATTACCTTTTCATCAATTCTTCAAAGGGATATGAGTTGAGAGGGTGGCCTAGGATGGGGCCAGTAGCTCTTCCTGGCGTACCTCCTCCTCTGGCTGTGGACCTTTTCCATATGTGGGGAAATTAGTTGGCTGCACACTTACCCTTTGTAGCTGGCTACTAGGTGGTACTGGCAGTTGCCATCTCTCAGTGTCCCAGAGCACATGGAGCTGGCCCTCGAGAGCCATATTTCTGGTCTAGTAGCACTTAGGGAAGCCCACAAATGGATTAGCTACCTCTCTGGGTCATACACAAAGCTAAGATTTGGATAGAAGCTGATGTGTAGAGCAAAGAACTTCCCCAAGTCTCTGTGGCCCCCATTTTAGGAAATTCCAAGCATATGCCATTAGGTTTCAAAGGCAGAATTCTTGGTAATTGAAGTAAACTATTTTTTGAGGTCAGTTTTAGATGGGCGACAGAGAGCAAACCGCATTCAGGAGTCTGGACTGCCAAAGCCTGGCCTTTATGAATCTAGTCTGTTCTTCGTCCTTGCTGAAACTTGTGATTGTTCAAACATCTCTCACCCTGTGAGCCACACCTCACACTAGCTGCTTTGCTTTCTGCGTGGGCCCTTCTACTTATACCATATATCCTTGTGCCGATAGGGTTGATATTAATGGATATCAAAGACTTTTACTTTCTCAAGATGCTATTTGAAAATACACCTTTAAAATCAAGGCAAATAAACATCTATCTCCAGGGTAATCACAGCTAAGCTCCCCCCCCAGCCCTGATCTCAGGGGAGAGAGAGGCTGTTTTGAACAAGATCTTTCGTCACCGTCTGTCTTAAGTCACCTCCTACTGAACTTAAGGTTGAAGATTCAGGGTCATGAGGGAAAGAAAACAGTAATTAACTGGAAAAAGTTGATTGAGCGGAATTTTTTTTCCCCACAGTCTGATTGGAACATGACTGCCTGGGGCTGAGCACCATACATAATGTAGGTTCACCCTCATATGTCATTATCCAAACATTTCTTAACGGAAGGCATTTTTTTTTCAAGCATCTGCTTTTGTAATTGAATGTGTTTCTAAAGATGGGTCAACTAACTAAAACAAGAACCAAACAAGAAAAGTGTGTGTGTGTGTATGTATATATATATATATTTTTTTCATGCTTCTGCCCTAATCCAATATCTAACAGACCTTAATTGGCTCATTTCATTCCCAACTCCTAAAATTAATTTTAGATCCCCTCTCTGAGCTCGAATCACCATTAATAGTAAGACTGCAACAGGGAGTGAAACAGAAATGTTTACAAAGCTCCCTTTTAAATTGACGGTGATAAGTGCCACGGCAATGTATAACCATCAGTGGATCCTGGAGCTTTCTTTGTGGGGGTTAGCCACAGACGACACACAAAAGGAGGCATTCATCTTGGCAGAAGATGCCCTTCAGTCCTCTTTTGTTGTAGTCCCTAGAGGAATTTTTTTTCAGGGTGACTTAAACCATTTTTTTGGTATCTTATTAGCTGTGTCTTGACTACCTCCTACAAACTGAATGACAGCTTAGGGTTATTAAATGTGTTCTTACACATATTTTTATCCATTGTTAACCCTGACTAAATGTATGAGAGGGCACAGAATTCCCCCCTCTTTTCCTCCATTGTTGCCCATATTTGTTAAAGAAATTATTCCCCTTGACGTTTGTTTAGGCTGCACTTTGATAAAATGCTGTCTATGATCCACTTTCTTAGCTTGGCATTCAGCAGACTACTATAGATTTATTTCTCTTTGCATTTTCTTATCTTCCTTCCTAGCATATTTGGGCTTCCTTTTCATATTTTAAGCTATATTTTTGGGCATAGACAGATCACCTTAGTAATTGTACACTGAAGTACAGCAATGTTCTAAGGATAATTTTTCAAGCCTTCAATATATACTTAGCCTCACTAACTGTCAAAGGATGCATTTACATGTATTTCTCATGTTGTCTAAGAATAAGCAAATAGATAAATTAAGTGTTGAATGTGATTTCAGACTTAGTAGAAATTTTTTCAGCTTGATGGAACAGTAACAATTTTTGAAACAAGGTAAATTTGACCTTGAATCTAAAAGGTAATTTATTGGAGAAAATAATAAGAATTTTTCTTTGTTTTTCCAATTCATATCCAAGTGTCTTGTTACTGGTATAATCTATATACTTTAACCTTTTTAAAAATGGTATATGAACTGCAAATATTTCACTTTTCCCAATTTTAAATGGCTGACCCAAATTCCCCACAATGGAAGAAAAAAAGAGGGATATTTCACCTAAGTTTTCTAATCTATTCTAGTGTTTGTCATTTTCTGAAAAACAGGCCTTTATGTGTTCTTATTAAAGTATATATCACTAGATGCTCTGTGTCAATGTATCAGTAAATTGGCTCATGGGAATTGTCAAAGTGTAGAATCTGATGTATGGTCCATAAAATGGAGTTAATCATTATAAAATTATGTTCAGTATTGCCCACTCTCAAAAAATATTGGCCTTTAAATCAGGGATGATAAAAATTTTTCATTTCACAGAATTAGCTCACAGTGATTTAAATTATTAACTATAGTGCTTCAGCTTTGTAGAGAGTTTTTGACTCATTTTTAAAGGTTTGTTGCATAAAAACAAATCCAATGGCTCTGTCAGCCTACGGCTAAGGGGTAACTTAACCTGTCACCCCTGTACAAATAGATGACAGCCAGGTTAACTTAATATAGTCAGCCACCTTTCTGTTTTATCCAAAAGTGTGAAATATTCACTTTTCTCTAGTTCTATCCGTTATCTTCTGCAAATTATTGTTTGTTTCAAATAGGATCAAGTTATTGAATGTTGATCTTAGTCAAGGCCTTATTAAGGAGAAATCATTAGTCATGGCTAAAAGGAAAATGAGGGATTCAAAATACATATGATTCCCCATTACAATAATTTTATTTAGAGTTATATTGTTGTATAATTCCAATATTTATAAAATAGATTTGTTAACTAAAAGTTAAAAAAACAAAACAAAAAATGTTGTATAGAAAAAGTTTATAAAAAATAAAATAGATTATTTTATATGAATGTTAATGTTAATAAGAGGCTGTATATGTATTATCATTATTATTATTTTTGGTACTTGAGATTGAACCCAAGGTTGCTTTTCCACTGAGTTACATCCCAGTCCTTTTTATTTTTTTGAGACAGAGTCTTCTTGGTTGTCTAGGTTGGCCTTGAACTTGCCATCCTTCTGCCTCTGCCTCCCAAGTCTCTGGGATTATAGGCATGTGCCACTGTGCCTAGATAAATGTACTCCATAAAAATTATTTTAAGTGTATTTTGAGGTTTAGTAATTAAGAATAATTTGATTCAGAGCTATATTTGGTGATATATTTATAAAGAATTAGAAATTGATTTGTGTTTTTACTAATAGTAAAGTGGGAATTAAAAATTAATTTATTAGGATTTTTGATGGTATTTTAAGAGGAAAAATAAGTTTAAGAGCCTAGATTACAGGATCATAGGGAGCAGGTAGTTTGGAATGATCATTCTTTGGGTTTATGATAACATTTAGTAGTTATTAAAGCTGCATAATTTTGACTTAGAAGAGGAAAGTAAGTTAAAGGGGCTAAAAGAAGACATGAGGAACCTAGTTAGGAGATTACTGCAGTTTTCCAAGTGGAAGTTTAAGTACATTATACCAGAAATTGTGTGCTTGTGCATATAAGTGTGTTGGTACCTATTTTAGCTTAACAAATGGGAAGGAGAGACAGAACATAAATAACCTGGTGAAAAATTGAGCAAATTTTACATTTGCTAAGCTTTTAAAGCATATACCTGCAGTTTATTTGGCAACTGAAAAACCTTCACTTCTAATTTTTAAATGTTTACTCTTAGGATATTTTGTGGCAGCAATAATGCAGAAAAGTATAAACAGAAGAGAAGTAAAGATAACTTCATCCATTCTACCTTCCTGAAATGATGACTATTATCTTCTCAGTGTATTTTCTTCCAGTTTTACTTCTCCCTATGAATATAGCTTTATGTTAAAGTGATCTTGCTGAATATATTCTTGCATGTTAAGAACTGTGAAGGGCCCGAAACCTTCCTATTAGCATCCTAACAGTTGAGTCTGCCTTCGTTTCACAGATGCCAGCAAATGGCAAGAGACTTCTGGGGCATAGATAGAAGAGTTTATTGTTTATAGCACAAGGAATAGTTTAGCATATTTGTATCGGTTCCTCTTGCTCCAGAGACTCACAGAAGCAAAAGGGATGCCTCAAATGAACATACACACCCAGTTGGTTGCACTACAGGAGAGCAACCCTGAGCTTCAGGAATTTGAATACATTATAATTGGCAGTAACATGCTTGCCCTTTGTTCCAGAAGAAGACACTATTATGCAGGGCAGTAAACATGTCTACTCCTAGATCCAAAGGAAGATATCTCTGCCTTTCAAGGCCTGTCCCTATACAAATATCCTAGGAAGACTGTCAGAAAAGAAGATAATGTCTTTGCTTGTAGAATGTGCAGAAATGAAAGATTCATGGATAACAGCTTCTCAGCAAACTTAAATGTTTTCAAATGCCATTAAGATTTTTAAAATCACCACTTAAGATGGCTGCATATAGCTGTAAAGAATCAATCATTGGCATGTGACACAATTTACCACTATTTCCCAATTTTCCTAATATTGGACTTTTAGGTGGTTTCCATTTAAAAAGCTTCACTTACACATGTCACTGGGGCAAAGGAGGTAAAATATTACAGTTACCTTGTGTGTTGTAGCTAAGTGTGGAGCAGATAGCAAATGGGCTGCCCCTGATTTAAAGTCCGTACAGCCTCTTGAGCTTGGCCTTCTATATAAATATGCATGGCTATGAGCGGAAAGCATGTCTATTGTCTCAAGATGTTATCCAGAAGGAGACAGGCCCTGTAAAGCTGGATATTAATGCTGCTGCTGGTAGTCCAGGCTGCCCTGGTTTTCTTCTGGAAAGTAGAGATATTTCCTGACATGTTCTGCTGCTCACCCGTCTGCCTGAGCCTGAGACAGAAGCTCATACTGCCTGGCATTAGTGGGGCCCAGAAAAGTCCATGTAAATCCCTTCAGTGTGAAAGGGAAAAATCTAAGATCCAATTAATGACCATCTTGTCCAAACATCTGGAGGGAGCCTGGTCTGGTGATGGGGATTAAAGAAAGGCAAAACAGGATAATGACCAGGTTTTAGTCCTGAGACTTGTATGCATAGGAAGTACCCAATGTGGAGCTTCCCTGGAGCTGTGGGATCCTCTGTAGAATCTAGAATACTTCATCCGAGACAAGTGGTGAGACCAAAGGAGGACTAAATGAAACACACCCTAGAGAGTCATTTCCTAGTCAAAAATTATCCGTGATGACCCAAGGTTGAAATTTGTGACAAATTTGAGCACAAAACTTAGGTAACTTTAGACTTCTGAGTAGGCAATGATCATAGATAAAACAGGAGGAAAAGCATTCAAATTCTTTAAAATTAAGAGGGAGGACAGTGATGCGTTAAAAAGTTTTGTGGGGGGCGGAAGTAAAACGTGAACTTTATTCCTCAAAGCAACATCTTTAAGCACCTCCTATATTCTCAGGCATCTTCTAGATGCTGGAAAATTGGTGACACACAAGATAGATGAGGTCCCAATTTCATAGAACAACAAGTCTAGAAAGCAAATAAATAACACATATCGAAGATCCTGGGGTCTAGGGTTGTGGCTCAGTGGTAGAGCCCTTGCCTAGCATGCGTGAGGTACTGGGTTCGATCCTCAGCACCACATAAAAATAAATAAATAAATAAAGACATAAAAAAAATAAACGGAGTTATGTGACAAACCCCTAACTTGAACACAAGGTGGAAGTGGGGGAGGCAGTGTTGGAATGAGCAGCCAAAGAGAGATTTTTCTGGGGATATAAATCTGGGCTGACACCTGGAAGATGAGGAGTTGGGTGACAAAGGAAAAGCCTATGAGATGAGAACAGGGGTACATTCACTAAATGAATTGAAAACCCAAAGGGGACTGGAGTAAATATCTCCATCTACCTTCAAAAGAAACTCTTGCATGAAAAAAGTAATAGTAATACACAGAGTCTTACTTGGCAAATAGATGGATGGATAGATGGATGGAGGTATCTTAGAAATGAATGCTCAGATTGATCCCCTTTTTTATTTCTAATTTGTTTCTGTTCCTATGAAGCCATGGAAAAATGTCTCTATCAAAAGACACAGTGCAGGGCCTGGGGTTGTGGGCTCAGTGGTAGAGCGCTTGCCTCGCATGTGTAAGGCACTGTGTTGGTTTCTAAGCACCGCATATAAATAAATGAATAACATAAAGGTCCATCCATGCCTAAAAAAGAAAAATTTTTAAAAAGACACAGTGCACAGGTCTCAGGGATTCTGACCCAAACTACTTGGTCCATCGTGAGCGTTAAAGGCACAGCTTATTTTAAGCAGTATTTGTAATTCCTTCCCATGGAGATCATAGTTGGTTACTCATTTCAAGTAGAAATGACAATTGTTTAGGGTTTTTTTATCTACTATATAAAAAATGATCACAATAATCTTTATTTTACCAGACAGGAAGCACTACTTGCAGCAATCAGTGAAAAAGATGCAAATATTGCCTTGCTGGAATTGTCTGCCTCCAAAAAGAAAAAGACGCAAGAGGAAGTCATGGCTCTCAAGAGGGAGAAAGACCGATTAGTGCATCAGTTAAAGCAGCAGGTGGGGCGTCCTGCACCAAAGGTGTGTTTTTCTGGGTTTGGGGTCTTGGGTGCTTCTTCTGGGTTTAGCCACTCTTCATTTCTCATGTCCATCCTGCAGCCTCAAGCAGCTAAAACCAGGTAGGAACAAAATGGCCCGAATTGTTGCTGGAACATCATTTTATGGCTTTTCTGTTTTATGTGCATGTGGCTGGGCTTGTGTGGTTTGCAACCAGTGCTGTTTTTCTTTCTTTTATATTAGCATCATCTCCCCAGGAATAGTTCTCTGCTCTCTTCCTTCCAGTGGACTTCAACTTCTAGTAAAATTCTAAAAACTCCTAATTAAATTCTGGGTACCTTTTTCCTGGTAGACCTGTTACCTTCTGTCTTACTCACTTCCTGGTCCTTATAAATAACTCCCCTCATCCAGTTCTTTGGGTTCCTTTCTCTCTATATTTCCAACTTTGGTTCTTCAACTAGTTCCCCAGGACTTTTCAGTCAAAGAACATCTTTCAACCCTTAATACTGCTAGACTAGGCTTAGAGACCTCTGAGACATTATTGGTCTAATGTTTTTTACTCACCTATTTTTTGCCCAGTAATCCTGTTTCCTCATCTCTAGACCACTGTACTTGTTTTGAGAGGTGGGGAAGGAGAGGCATAGACCTAATTTGTGCAGAAAGTTCTTTGCTTTTCTGAGGGTTTTCTGGAAGTGACTTAAATGGGAACAGTTATACCTGAAGCATGTTGGAAAATCATCCCTAAAACAATTTACAGATGTTATTCCTCCACCATATAGAACTTGGGAACTTTTGTAAAGCAATACTTAAAGATGTTCACTCAGATTACAACTTCATCATGAAATCCACTCAGCTCAATTGTCTATGGCCTCATAATGTGGCTGCCACATCTTAGCTAGGGCCACATGTGACTCTGGTGCTTTCTCAATGGCAAGTGGTTACCATGTAGTATGTCCACATCAATTTCCACCCCTGGGACTGGCTCCCTGCCTGCTAGGGTAATCTTTGCTGATATGCTAAGCATAGTGTGTAGGGTAAGTGGAAGGGAAGCCTGAAGGAATAAGCCCCCTTTCCTTATAACGGGGCAAACCTTTTCCTCCTCGGGAAGGAAAAGGCATCCTTTGGCCCTGAACCAGAGTCCATTTCTCATGGGACTGCCTTGCGAAAAGACAGAGACTGCCGCCATGCCTGAGCACCCTTTCCTTGTAGAGGGAGGGTCTCAGTTGCTGCCAGACATTGGGGTCATTCCACAGAGCGGCATGCCTCGCTATCGCTGGCCCCCGGGGAAGGGGACTGCTTCCATCTGACCTCTTTGTTTGGAGCTGTGCATCTTTTATACTGGATTTTCCACCCACTTGGCCATAGAAAGTCAAGATGAGCCTCTTTCTTTGCTTTCCGTTAAGTCCTTCCCTGTGCACCCTGTGTCCTCCCCTCCTGCACCTAACCATTGTAGCTTTCTCCCACAGGTTTATAGACCTAAGAAACATCCCCTGAGCTCGAATATACCATGCCCTTGTGATGCTGGCTACAGCCCAGATATTACGGCCAAGTACCACGGGTCCAGCTACGATGCATACGTGAGCCAAAGGTCTCAGGTCAGTCAGCTGCTTAGGAGATAATTGCCCCACCATGGGGGTTGGGGTGCATAAAAGCTACACCCTATCTTGACCTTCGCCTCTTCTGATGATTTCTAGTACTTCTTGGTCCTAAAGTCTGAGACCATAGGTGATTGCATCAGATCAGGATTTGCAATGTAGTTATTATTTATTTCATTTTATTTGTACTTACCAAAGGTTCCAAACTTGGTGACCACCCTATAGGGTGAATTCTGAAATAACCTGAGAGTACTACAAAGCCAAAACAGCTAGTGACATTGCTACCAGTCAAAGTGAATTATTTTTTGCTTTTACCTTTTAGATACTTTTCTCCCCATATCCCCATCTACTTTTCTCAATAAAGATTTTTTTTTTCCTGAAGCTGCTTCTTTTTCTTTCTCAGCATCCTGAAAATTCACTCCTAGATTCCAGTAAGTTTTGAGTGTAGCCCTTCGGTTTGCTCCTGGGAAACTGCACAAAGCCTTCATTCTTTGTGTCAGCCTGGGTTTTGGGTATCAAGGGGCACATTTGGGAAATCCCAGCCGTGCAGAGTGAGGCTCCTGCCTGGTCAGAGGCAGGGTCTGAAAGGTTGTTGTGGAGAAAGGGCAGCAGAGGAGGAGGGTGGGCCCCTTGGTGTTGTGGTTTAGGTTTGAAATCCTTCCCGACGTCCTGTCCAGCAAAGAGCAAGATAAATCCCATAAATTTAAGTATCTTTGTTACAAATGATAATGATTCTAAGAATAACAGCTGATTTTCTTATAAAAGCAGCTCCCTTTGAGCGTTTTTACTGTGTGCTTGACCCTGGGCCCAGGGCCCCTCAGGATGTTGTCCCCTAGCCATCACTGCAGCCTCTTCTGAGGGGGGCATCCCTGAGGCTCAGAGTGTGGAATTTACCAGCCCAAAGACACAGTTTGTGATAGGGCTCCAGCTTCCCATAGTCTGACTCCACACACACCCAGAAGGCTTAGGAAGGAATTCAGAGCGACAGGCCCAAAGATATTCCCCAAAATTATGAGGTTCTTTTATCCCCTTAAGTTTGACATAGATGCCCCAAATCCTAGTTAAGGTGCCAAAGACTCCAAACATTCACGAGTGGATTCTACCTGGAGTGCTTAAGCCCAGGTTATTTGACCACATCAAGAGTAATTCCTCCTATCTGTCAGCTCTCACCATACACCAGCCATGGGTCTAAGGGCTTTGAATATATCAACTCATCAGCTGCCAACAGAACTGAGGGATTGGTGCTGTCATAGAGAAGAAGCCAGAGATCAAAGAGGTTGAGCTCCCTGTTTAGGCCTCATGGTTGGACATACCATGATGCTTAAGGGAACCCTTTGCCAAACAATCTTAAATGGGTTTCACAAATGCCATCTAAAATCAAACTGCTTGGGTGAAATTTTGTTTCTAACACTTGTTAGCTGGGTAATCTTGGGGACCTCCTCGAACCTCAATTTATTCATCTATACATGGGCTAATAACCTGATTTAAAGCATTGTTTTGAAGTGCAATGCTGACAAGAGTACTTTGCACATTAATGGGCACATAGTAGTAGGTGCTTTGTATGTGTGAAATGCTATTTCTTTTTTTTTTTTTCCAAAAATATTTTTTTAGCTGTCAATGGACCTTTATTTTATTTATTTATATGTGGTGCTGAGAATCTAACCCAGGGCTTCACACGTGCTAGGCAAGTGCTCTACCACTGAGCCACAATCCCAGCCTGTGAACTGCTATTTCTATTTCTATCAATTACTATTAATTAATATCACACCAGTCTTCGGAGGTAGTTTAATTTTTATTTCATTATACACAGCTGGGAGTTACAACTCATTGAAAACATACTATGGACTATGACAGAGCAGACAGATGTCAGCACCTAAGCCTTCCTAGTCCTCCTCCCCTAAAGCTAAAGTAGTTGGGAAATGGTGAGCAGATACATCAGGAATCCTAGATCCCAGCTCCCAGCTTGCACTGAGGAGGTGCATAGGGCTTAAACCTGCTTGGTTTGCATATGTAGCCCCATGGTGAGACATCAGTCATCTTCACCTGCATGGCCAACTTGGACTAGCAGAACCCTGTTGGGGGCCAGATCAATGGAAAAGGCAGACAATGGATCTGCCCTGCCTGATTTTGCACAAATGGTGAGGTTGACTGGTTCCTGAGGGATGTCCACACTTGTTAGGCTGCCTTTTTTTTTCTGAGTGTACATGTTTGCAGAATCATATTGGTCATACAGTCACATATATACATTTTGAGCTCAGCTTATCTTATGTAGAAAGTCTCATCACTGTCCATACCATCCCTGATGACTGAACATGAGTAGTTCATTCAACAACCACCAGTTGTTGCACTTTTATAGGCACATAGTGGGTACTCAAAAAACATTCATTATGTGAATATATGATTACAACATGACAGGTACTATGCCAAGTACTTTATGTATATGTAAGTTTATAAACATTATCTCACTTTTTGCTGATAATCCACCAACCTTCCATGTGCCAGGCTGTCTGCCAGCTGCTAGGGATTCATCTTTGACAGTTTTATTTGCCACAATGAGAAAAAAAAATCATCCTCATTTTTTAATTAATCAAACCAAGGCTCTAAGAGACCATATGATTAACTACCATCATCTCACTCATTCCTGCAGTACAGAGTTGGGTCCCAGGGATGTGGGAATACTAAGGTCTTGCCCTTGACTAAACTGAAGACTGCATCCCTAATGCAGTCTGTGAGTCATGTATTCATCCCTATACTTCACAAATGTCATCAGAAAAGCCTAGTTCTGATGCTGCAGCTCATGACTGCCAGCCTGCTCAGGGGTGTGGGGAGAGAGGGATTGGTAGCTTGGTAAGACCAAATGCAGCATTTGAATTCAACTCTACAATTATTTATGGAGTGACTACTCTGTGTTATAGTGCCAGGCATTTTTGGAATACATCAGTGACCAAAAAAAGGAAAAACCCTTTCCATGAGCTTGCTTTTTAGTGGGTGAAGAAAGACAATGAACAATGAGTGTGATAAATAACTAAATTATGGGATAGGGAAAAAGAAAAATGTAGATCAATATAAGAGAGAACAGGAATAATGATATGATTGAGGGACTGCTGATCATTTAAAATATGGTGGACAGGAAGAGCTTCATGTGGAAGGAATCATTGGGGCAAAACCTTGAAGGAGGTGAGGGAATGAGTCATGTAGACATCTGGGGGAAGGATGTTCTAACAAAGAGAACAGGCTTTGTAAAGGATCTAAGGCAGCAGCATCTTAGTGTATTTGTGGAACGGCACAGAGGTCAATATGGCTGGGTGGGTGACAAGAGGATGAGTTGTCAGAGCAGTAATAGGTGGACTGGGCTGTGTAGGCCTCTCTAATATTGGATCTGCCAAGAGTGGTATGTTCTAAGGCACAAATTTTCTGCAGTTAGAAAGCATAATACATGAGCCTCACAGCCTCCGTACAGAGAGGACTCCCTCTGGGCAGTTCTGGACTGCCTGCGTAAGGCCACCCTGCTCAGCCCACTCCCTGTATCCCCAAGCTTGATACTTGATTTGCAGTTTGAAGAAGCATTGCCACTTCTTTGGTGCCACAGACCGCTTCTGCCAGAATCTGCTGTCATACCTAATGAGATTTTCAGGCAGTGTAAAAGCAAAGCTCTTTGATAAGACATTCTCCCTAACTTCCTGACAGTCTCAGCCACATGCCACAGGAGTCCTTATGTGCACCCTCCTTGGTGTAAGGCGGTATGGAGGCTGATTGCTGTGGCTATCTCATCCCATTGGCCCATGTACCCTGCTGGCTCTGCCTAGGCGAAGCATAACTGTCCTCCAGGCCAGGCCCACCTTCCAGACTTCAGTGAACAGAAACATGATCTTCTCCAAAGAGGAGTCTCAGGTTACACTCATCGCACTCCAGCTCTCTCTGTTTAAAAGACTTCCTTGGCTCTTCTGGGTGTTAGGAGAAGGAAACTCAAGCCAGTGCACTCTCCACCTTACACATACCATTCCTTCTGCCTGGAACACTTTCCCCTCTTTTCTTCACCTAGTTAATGCCTACTCTTCAATTCAACTTTGCTCCAACATCATTTCTTCAGGGAGGATTTCTGGGACTAGAAAAAGACCCAGAAAAATTGGATCAAATCCTCCAACTTGGCCCTTCATAGCATATGTATATCTATTTTATAGCACTTATAATCAATGAAATGCTGTTTTTGTTTTTGTGATGATTTGAATAATAACTATCGGCCATGCTTGTATATGAACTGCATGAGAACTGAGAACATGGCTTCTTTTTGTTCACCTAATTTCCAGGCCTAGCACTTAGCAAATATTAGTTGAATATATGAATGAGAGGGAATCATCAGGGCATCTTTGTAAGAGATAGCAGTTCAGTCATGACCTTGTTCCCTTTAAGACAAGACTTAGCCTCATAATTCTCACCCTAATATTCTAGGCACCCAACCCCAATCCATAGGAGCTGGTAGAAGAGTGAAGTCTGTTTGCCAATTAATGACCCTACACTGACACCCTGCCCTCTCTCTCTCATCACATTGGAGGTCACTTGACTGGGGTATTTTCTCAGTCTGGACTTGTTAAGATGGTAGCTAACTTGAACCTTTTCTCTAAGTCTTTTTATCTTATTCTACTTCAAATACTCTCCAATTTCTTGGATTCTTCTTGAATAAAATGTCACTCAATTCTCAGGTATGGCAGAGAATTCTCATTATGAAGGGAACCCCTCCAATCCATCCCTGGAAACTTCTGAGCATCTCATAAATCAGTTTGCCTGGAAATACCTTAACTCCTGTTAAACATCTGTTGAGGAAGCCAGAGGTGATATGAGATGAGTTCAGAAATTCCAACTATGCCTAACGATGCAAGAATCTTTGTGACGCTTTTCACATGTTGACATTTGGGTGGTTTCTAGGCTGAGCATGATATAAAGGTAAGGGAGTAAAACAGATTAACCTTCTTGTTTCACTGAGAGATGAAAGATTGAACATAGTTTGGTATAGTAGGCATCTAAGTCAATCTAACTTTTGTTTTCTTCCCATTTTCATTTCTTTATAAGCACACACCTTTGACATTGTACTCCACCTCTTAAAAAAAAATCTGGCTTCCAGATTTGTGCAGTTTTGGGAGAGTGTCTCAGTTGGAAATGAGTTCAGTTTTATTTTGTTTTTCTCTAGGGGGACTAGTTCTAGAAATTATTGTTAAAAATTATTTTCCTTCTTTTTTTGGTGTTTTGGATACCACCCCCCAACGGTCCCTCTATGCTTAAAGAAAGGACTGACATCAAAATAATTAATTCTGAAGTCATTGGATTTGCCTGCTGCTAAAGGGTTTTTGAAGAAAGCTTAAAACTAAATCTTACCCCTTAAGCCTTATTCCCAAATGCTTCCCTGTTGCTGAAGTAGTGATATACACATCCTTGATAAAAATGCCTTTTTAAAATGAGGGCCAGACACTATTGTTTAGTTAAAATTAGAAGCAGCTTATTTCTTAGAACCGGTTAGAATACTTCTGAGATCGGAGATACATGGTACTTGATTTCCTTTCCTCTTTTCTACCAGTTACGGGCATTGCTTTGGGCCACCAGGAAACATGAAAGTCAGTTAGATTTTAAGACCAAGAGATAAGTTCACTGGTTCCCTGTGTTTCTCCCAAGAGTTTGCAAGGGGGGGGGGGGAGTCCTATCTCTAGGCAAACATCGTGATGACTGTGCCAGCTTAACATGGCATAATCTGCTTGGGTAGAGCCTCCTTGGCCTCTGTTGTCGAAGTCCTAACTGTCTTAAAGGACTAGCCAAACAGATGTGGCTAAGGATGGGAGAAAGCAGAGGCTGCCCTGGAATGTGCTCAGAAGAGACACTTGTAAGGATGGGATCCTAGTCAAAATCAGATATCCCATCCTTTTGGGAACACAAGAAGCACTGAGTGTGGTAGTTAGCCATGCAGTTCTTGTCCCTCTCTGTGAGGCCAGATGGCTGCACTTCCCACTCACACTTCCCTTGCATTGTATGCTGATAACTCTTAATTACCCTTTGTGGTTCAGGAGGTGAGCACAATTAACCAGCAGTGGAGGAGCCCCATGCAGTAGGGTTCCCATAGCCCTGTGTTGTGTTTGGATGCATTCCAGAAAAGCTTGATTTGATCCCAGCATTGTAATGCATCGCAGACTTGCTTCAGATCAAATTGCTGAGATGCAAATGCATTGGTCTTTACAGCAGACTCACTATGGGTTAAGCTGTTCCTGTGCCCCTGGTAGAGTCTAACCACATCTCTATTTATCTTTGACTGCACTGCAAAGTGTCTTTGCAGTGTGCTCTGGAGAACCCCCTTTTTAAAAAGAAATGCTTAGATCCTTTCTCAGCAGTCTGAGGGCAGGTTGTTCTGATGGAGGTAAAATCTGAGCTCCGTGATGTTACTGAAAACAGTTTCCTCTTAATGTGCAAGTAATTGGACGGGATGCTGGCCTGCTCTTTTAGCCTGGAAACATTCCTGCCCCGGGTCCTCTGTTGCCTCAACCCCAATACTCAGGGAGTCCATTTGTTTGCCAGTTGCACAAAGATCTTGGAGGGCAAAGTATTTTCTCTGTGATTCCATATGTTTCTCAAATTCCTCTCTTCCCAGAGCATCAAGCTGACTCTGATGGACCACTTTCTGGGTTTCATTTAAAGGTCTTGCTTTGTTGGAAGCCATGTTTTAAATACTACTTTAGCTCCTTTCCCTCAACATGCATGGAACACCTGGTATGATGGATACTCTTTAGCTGTAGGAGATGTTGACTTTGTCCTCGAGCCTCAGGGTCTTATGGTCTATACCAACAGTGAGATAGATATTAGTTCATGAAAAGGACAACAGGACAAATTGCCATTTTTTTTTGATGTAGTATTTCCCAAGTTCAAAAAATTATTTTCTTTGCCCCAGGAGTCAAAGAATATGTCTTGAAGAAATAGAAATTCCTATGAATTTATGATTGGCAAATTGATCACCTGTCTTTTGTGACAAATGCCTCTCCAACTGTAAGTTGTCAAGGATCTTAGAATAAGCATGTCTAGTTATAGGGGGGAACACCCCACAAAACCCTCACTCTTTGATTTTAAAGTGTAGCTTTTTAAAGTATAACTTTTTTAGGTAGAAAAAAACTTAAAAAGACAAACTTTACCATTGTGTTCCCCTGCTTTTGGAAATAAATAATAGAGGAGATGGGTCTGGATTTTTCAAAGCAAATCACCAACTTTGCTTCAGTAATTTTAAGTACCCCAACAGCATCCAGCAGTTGGCAGAGCACATCAGAATAATAGGCTTAGCCCAAGGTGACCAAAACAGAGAATAGCATGCCAATGCCAAGAAGATCTCTCACGTGCTGACTCTCTCTTTTTTTTTATTCAAATTTCACATCTGTGCTCTATTTTTAAACATTTATTCTTTAAGTGATAACGCATGTTTTACCAAGCCTCTTATTGGATTAGACATGTTTGAAATCCCCTTGACTTTAACCTGTTCCTTACCACAGCCAAGAACACTCGCATCCATCACCAAAGAAGAGAGTGTATTTTCATACTTTGGGGAAAGTTCTTGAGATGTTGGCCACCAGGAAGCCCCTGTGCTTTGGGAAGGAGAAATCTACCTTTTGCACTATGTGGACTTGGGGGGATCTTGGAGTGACATTACTTCAAGAAGGCTTCCGTGTGGGTGCACTGTGTAGAGAGCTCTTGCTCTTCTGAGCAGTTTTTCTACTCACATTTTAGACAGATGAACTAACAATTATTTTAGCTCTTATTGTATACCTAGTATTGGGCAAGGGCTTTAAAATACATTATCTCATTTAACTCTGACAACAATCCTGAAAACTAGGTGTTAATAATCCTGTTTCAGAGATGAGGAATCTTAGGTCCCATCAAGGCCACAGCCAGTGAGGAGTGGAACCAGAGCCCAAGGAGATCTCACATCAAAGCTCTTCAGAGCTGTCCCCAGCAAATGATGACAAAAAAAAAGAAGGCTTTATTCTGTGACCCTGAGCACCCACCTGGTCTAGGCCCTAGTGGACTCCTGCCCTGTCCTGAGGCCACAGCATGCAGGCTGGGGAGGCCCCTTATTTCTTGCGGTATCACTGCCACTGGAGAGAAGGGACTGAGACTCTATCAAAGTGTCAACCTCTTCTAAGAAAAGTGGCCATTTGTTGTCTGTGGCTTGAGAGTTTCATTCTCAAGATATTTGCTTGAAAGTGTTTTTTTCCTCTCATTTTCCATTTTCTTTTCTATCATCTAATATATAAAAACAGGTTTCTCCTGGTCCCTTTCTCTCTCTCTCTCTATCCCGCTCTCCCTCCCTCCCTCCCTTCCTCTCATCGTATAATTAAAAGTCTTTTCAGGCTGTCTTCACCTTATCATTTCAAATGAGTTGAAAAAAGACCCGACTTCCTGCCCTTGTGTCCTCCTGATGCTGAACTTCAGAAGGAAAGAAAAGCCCCTTTTCACTCGACTTCATCCACCCCTTGAATAACTGTATTCAAGTTGTGCAGATTTTTTCATTGATCAGCAATGTTGTGTAAACCAAGTTTTCCTTTCCTGGCTTTTGCAAATAATAATTTCAGAGGGAAAGGACTTTACACCTCCTCTCTCCTGATCACAGTCAGTTAGACACAGACGGAAAATGTCCAGCAATCTGTCTTTGCTCCTACTGGACTCAACATTCGTTTTGAGTACATGCCACTTTCTTTTTATACATTCTCTACAACACGCTAAAGTCAGTATTAAAATTTCCAGAATCTCTCATGTTTGTTATTTTTTTTAAATTTACTGCACCATAACGTACTGTACTAAAAACAAATGGTGATGTGATTTTGTAACCATCCTTGTTATGCAAATGAACTTTTCCATAATAGAAAGCACATTAATAAATATTTTATCATAAAAGAAATACATGCTCATTATAGAAACTTAGGAAAATGTCAATAAAAACTAAAATCACGCATAATCCCACCACTCAGAATTAACTGTCATTATGATTTATAGTGTCCTACATTCCATTGTCTGCAGGCATTATTTGAACAAATACATGACATAGTACACAATGAAGATTTTTTAGCCTTCTTAACAGTTAATATTTGCATGCATTTTCTCATGTCCTTCAAAGTCTTCAAAAACAAACACATTTCTTGGTTTATGATTGTTATTATGCTGTAATTAATTTTATCATGCCCCCGTTCTTGGGATTTTCTAGTTTTTCACTTTTATAATTACACTGTGATGAACATTTTAAAATATCTTTTTTCTGTTATTTTTCTTAATGTCTAAAAATTGAATCATTGGAGTTATGGCTGTTTTTAAGGATTTTAGAGAATCAGGAAATAGCGCTCTCCTACAAAGGTATTTTATATCTGCCAATTTTAAATGAATGTCAACTGCTTGTGTTACCTTTGTCAGGCTACCCTCTAAAAACATTCTACTTACAGATTGGGACAGAATACTGCTATAGGTAATGCAAGTGGTCAGTAAGCTGAAAAAAGAAAGAGGCAAAGGGAGATTTTTAAAGTCCTTGAGTGGATAGGCATGTAGACAAGTAGACCATCTAGTCAATAAGTATTTATTGAGCATATACTATGTTCCAGATGCTGTTCTAGACATGGGATGGGGGGTACTACAGTGAACAAAACACAAAAATCCCTGCCTTGAAGAAACTTACATTCTAGTAGAGGGGACAAAGAAATAAAATTAAGATATCAAATATATGATATGTTAAATGACAATAAAGGCCATGGAAAAAAAAAGATGATGTTCTGGGAGGGATTTGGGGGTCCATTTGAACAAGGTGGTTCATGAATGCCTTCCTAAGAAGAGCAAAGACTTTCAGGAGGTGAGGGGGTGAGTCATGTGGGAGCATTATCCTACAGGGAAGGAGTGCTAGTGGGGACACATCTCAGCCTGAAGGGTTGGAACTTTTTCTTCTCAGGGTGACTCCCCAAGTGCAGTTGCTAAGTTGACAAGGTGGGGGAGCCAGAACCCTACAACACCAGTATTTAGATGAGATTATTTTTAAAAAAATATATGCACACTACCACCACCACCCCCATGGTCTTATCTTTGCCCTGATATGGCTGCCATTGGGAAATGCCCATTGGACACAGCCAGAAAATCTTTATCCAGATGATCTTTGACAAATTCTGGGAAGAGAACTGTGCAAAGAGGTTATAAGTTCAGACCAGACAGAGAAACTATCATCCCAGAAACAAAGAAAATCCACAAGAATGGCAACTCAGCCAAAAATATAGGGTTGTTCTTATGCCCTAGAAACCTCCTATTAACTGATCATCTTGTAGCTGGTTTTATTTCCTCTTTTTCATGAGCCTGTACCCCTAGAATTACAGGCACAGCTCAGAAACCCACCAGGATCTCTGCTGCTCTGGGCTACCTGGGGTGTTCCAAAGCCATTGGATACTAGAGAAGGAGGAAGGGATGTGGTTCCCAAAGCCAAGCAGCGCTTCTGTTGTCCCTCTTGTTGGGTCTGGAGGCACAGTGCCCTCTAAGATATCTGTTGCAAAAGCCATTTTGAAAACCCTCTGTCAAAATGTTCAAACAAAACAAGGCAGCCCACCTTGCCCCAGAAGTCCTGGTAGTCAAGAGAAGGTTCAGGATCTGAGAGTGGGCCTAAGAATCAGACTTCTAGCCCAGCTCTGGCCATAACACCCTGAGAAACCTTGGACAGCTCATTCTGCTTCTCTCTCACAGGCTCAGCAGCCCCATCTGTAAAATAAAGAGAGAAAACTAACAGCCTGCTAAGCCCAGAGGTGTTTTGGTAGTCTGAGCCTAATCCAGGCACACATAGGCACACACAGCTCGCTGAGTACCCAATTCATGACAAAGACTTTGAAGCTGCACAGGCAATAGCCAGTGGAATAGGGAAGATGCATCATTCATTAGAACATAAACATGATTCACTATAATATTGAAGGAATGATATGACAGGCACAGTTGTATGCTTTTGTTCATTTATTTCAGTCCTCACAAAACCCTGAAGAGGTACTACCATCATGATGCTCACTTTGCAAATGGAGAAAGCATCTTCTCTGGAACAAGGTCTTGAAACCCCCAAGGGTTATACACATGTACAGGATGTTGGTCTCTCAGGTACAAAAGTGGGGCTGTCTTATTCTTCCCCATAGGGTTGCACTGTACTTTGAAGAATGATGGCCCTCAACCATCTCTGGTGATAATCCCTCAACATGAACCCTCATCCACTCATTTTGTTTCCTGACCAAGGAATAATGAGCCTGAGTGGGGTGCTCATAGGGAGATCCCCATTTTCTGGGAACCAGATCCTAATTTATTCTTGAGGAAAAAAGAAATAATGCGAATTGAGATAACACTGATTTGAAAGAACCCAGTTCAGTGCGAGCTCAGACATATTCCTTCCAGGAAAGGGGCGTTCACACCTCCCAGCCCTGGTCTTGCATCTCCAGGCTCCTGGGGATGGGGGTCTGCTGGGGCCAGTGTTTTCTGAGGCTTCTTGAGATGAGATTTGGCTTCCAAGCCTGTGTGCTCCTGAGCTTTTTAGTGATGAAATCCTTAGTGAGGCAAGGGAACAAAAAGCTGATATTTTGGAGAGGGAAGAACCATCTCCAGGGGATTAATTTTTATGAACCAAAGACACTTAAGTGTTGCTGATTTATCTTAATAGCAGATACTATGAGCAAACGTCCCAGTTGCCTCTTTGTGCTTTTGGCAAGTATGGATGAGAAATGGAATGAGCAGACTCAACCAGAGCTGGCTAGCCCAAAAGTTTAGGAGTCTTAATCTTACTCACTGCAAATATGTAATTCAGGATTGTTTCCAATGTTTTCCAAGGTGCAGGTGGACACCTAGCTTTCGCCAGAGGCAATGTTGGTTCCATCACTAGGGTTTCTGTTTCCAGAACAATTTACTTGGGCTTGAGGGGACAAATTCCTGCATCTTTCTCTGGTGGTTAGTTCTTTAAAATCAGTTACCAGGTTCTGGTTCTACGGGTCCTGTTGTTGTGTAAAGAAACTTCCCTCTGTCATGTGTTCCTGCTTGTCCTACACGTGATAAGGATTCTCAGAGGACACAGCCTGAGTGCTCTACATATCTCCCATGTCAGGGCTAGAATGAGACCACACTAAACCCAGTGCCTGAGAAATTGGAATATAAATTATGTCGAAGTCATGTTCAGTGTTATATCATTTACTAATCCTTATTAGATATGGATAAATTCTCATGGCTTAATTTGGCATATTGAATCAGTTCTTCAGATTGTCTTTGGGGACAGGAAAGGAAATACACAACTTCACTATAATTTTTCTTCTGTTTCTTCAGAATGGGACATAATTTTTTATTGTTAGCCGGTGGAAACTTTGGTGAATCCTGGCCAACTGTGGTTCACCCCCACAGGAAGAAAGTATCAAGCCTTTAGCTGAGAACATATTTTTTTGAGACAAAACAGAATATTCGATTTTTGAAAAATCTCTCCACTTATAAACATGCTGTTCAACAAATAGTAATGTTCTGACCAAGACCAAGAGAATGGAGGAAGTAGAAAACTGAGATGTCTCTCAGAGGAAAATTTTAGAGTGATGTGTGATGTTTCAGTTTAATAATAACCCCACTGAGCATGGAGAAATCCTATGAAGTACAGACAGAGCATCCTTCTGACCTTAGTCCATACTTCCTCCAAAGTGGAAGGAGCTAGATGTTGGCTACAAGTCAGGTATTCTCGGTTCCTGCAGCAGGTCACCCACATATGCATGACCTCAGGCACATCCTGTCATCGTATTTCCATTTCTGGTGTTGGATCCAGAAAACACACTTAGAGGTAGGTCTTCCTGTTTTGCCACCATGCAGTTTTAGGTCAAAAACCATTGTTGAGTATTTTAAGTTACTTGCATTGGAAACTCATCCTGTTCATTTTCTTTTATCAGCATCTCACATAGCTTAGCGGTAGTGATGCATGCTCAATAACCACCTTTAGTGGACTCAGATCTGTTAAATTTGAAGTTTCTGACTGGACTTGAAGGGTATTGAATCAATTGGCATTATGGGTACAAAATTATCTAAGTGGGATTCTCTTTCTGTTCATAATTACACGTTTCTTTTAACAGATCTGTTTTGCAGTCTTTTATGAGCAGGAATCCTCTTGGGCAAATCCATCATAAATTTTTCATGGGGAGAGGGCAGGTGACTTTTCATCTCCTGTGTGCTTTTGTCAGAAGAGGGGTCACATTGGAAAGTCTGATTTTTGTCCTCTTAGCCACACCTAATCTTCAGCTTCTGCTGAGAGCAGGACCCAAAATTATCCCCACGTTTCCATATGAAATCCTGTTGAAAAATGTTGGTCCCCATGCACTGTGCACAAAGCCAAATTACTTTTGGAATGTTCCTTGGAACTCTGGAATCCAGATAGAGATCAAGGAAACAGCACAGCATCTTTCCCCCATTCTCTGTGCAATCCGTTGATTGATTTGTAGATTATGCCCCTTACCTTGAGCCATCTGAAGTAAAATCTTGGATCTAACTTCTATGGTTTGTTAGCTATTATATTTTATTCTCAAACTCAGAGGAAGCAAAGTTCTGGGAGATCAGAAGCCTCATTCTCAGTTGCACACAAGATTTTCCTGACTATTTGCCAGAATGTTAGGATATTTTTCAGATCTTTACACTGGCGAAATTCAAATTAAAAAAAGGAAAAAAAAAGAAAGGGGAGGGGAGGGGAGGGAAAGAGGGGATAAGAGAAAAGAACTGACAAAAAGTACAGGGATTTTGGGGGGGTGTGGGGGGGGTTGTTTGTTTGGGGTCCTGAGGATTGAACCCAGGGACACTTTGCCACTGAGCTATATCTCCAGTCCTTTTTATTTTTTTTAATTTTGAATCAGGGACTCCCTAAGTTGCTGAGGCTGCCCTCAAACTTGTAATCCTCCTGCCTCAGCCTCCCCAGTCACTGGGATTACAGGCCACTGTGCCTGGCTCACCACAGTGTTTGTATAGGCATGAAAACTTCCCTGGACCTCACAGAGGCAGACCTGAGGAAGAAGGGTAAAAAACTGGTAGGGGAGGAAGGAAGAACCTTTTCCTCATTATTCCTCTGCAGAGGCATACTGAGAAGAGATGGAAATGTTGGGCCTTTTTTAAGCACACAGTGACTCCCAGGCTGGAAATTCTAAAATGCTTCATATCATTCCCACACCATTAGATAAAGGACAGCCACATAAGAGTAGGAAATAAAAGAAAGAATTATAAAAATGGCACAATTAACTTTCAATATCTGACTATTTCAAGGCAAAATCCTCAAAAACAAGGTATATGAGTCTTAGTATTTAAAATAGTTCCATTGCCTGCAGCAGCAGTTCCTAAAAATCTAAAGTCGCTCTGTAGGTTGTTTTCCCCTTCTTCACTAAGTACCAGCTCCAGGACCACTCTGCAGATCTACTCATTCAGAATCTCAGAGGAGGGACACCAAAAAAGCCAATGGATTTGGTTGACAGAGCAGCATTTGGGAGGCATTGATCTAATGAAACAGGTCAGCAACCCCCAAAAGGGAGACTCCTGTCCTCCAAATACTTGGTCTCTATACATATAGTCTTGCAGATTTAGGTACTGCCAAAATAAATGGGGTGGCTGTTTGCTGTAATTGTGACCAGAAGAGGTATACTAGGGTGTGGTGGTGTGGGTGGAGTAAGCCTGTCAGTTTAGGGTACGGTTATGATGCATAAAAGGAGACAATTGGTCAACAGAATTTAGTGAACAGAGAGTCTGAGCCTTGTTCCAGATGTTCTAAGGCTACAAAAGGGGAACAGAAGCGACAAACTGAGCACAAGTACCTAGAGTACCCTCCTGTCTGGCAGCCTGCTGATGCCCTTTGCAAAGAATCATTTGCACAGAATCAGAGAGGTGGGATAACTTGCTGGTAGTTACACAGCTGTTAAATGACTTAACTTTGACCATTTGGTCCAAGCCTCCTGACCCCACTTTTGGTTTTCTTTACTCCCCAGGACACTTCTAGTTATGGACATTTTCTTAACAAGAGTCATTTTTAGCTCAATTGTGGTAGAGGGTAGAGAGTCTGGTTTTCTAGGGAGGTGTCATTCCTGGCCCGGGGAAGCCCCAGGGTAGAGATGAATCTGTGTGTTCAGATTAGAAACAGACCATCTTTGGGAGGGTTTCTTGAAGGAAGTTGGGAGGAGGTGGATTGTTCAGGGGGAAAGGGGGAGAGAGGTTGGCCTTGCCCAGTGACTAAACCGTTTCTATCTGATACTCAAGACAATAGGGAGTCACTATGTTTTCCTAAGCAAGTGTGATTTGAAAACTGTCAACACGAAGCAAGCTTGGAACCAGAATTTTCAATTAATGTTAAAATGTCTCCCGAGGCTAGATGGCTGGGTCATTTCTGTTCATGAGTGCTTGCCTTGTGTTTGATAAATCTTGGGTACCTCCTGGAGCATGTTCTTGTTTTCTGCATACTTAACAGAAGTTAAGTTGGTTATGGTTTGGGTCTTTCATTAATGCACCCCACCCCCCACCATCAAATCCAAGAATAAAATAACAGCCTCCTTTAATTATCCAACTTATGAGACCCGGAAATTTGAAGTCTTTTCTATGTAACTAATTTCAAGTAAAGTGTCTTATAAAGCTTAAGATTCGAGATCCTTGGGTTATTAACCTTAAAATTCCAGAACTAAAGATCTAATTTGATACCAGATTCCAATTCATGCCTCTTTCTGAATGATCATGATGGTGCATTATTCTTTTAGTGGGTTATTTCCCAAAATGGTGGCAGTAGGGGGAACAGTGTATCATTTGATTTTGATTTTAGGATGCTCCTCTTTTGTTTGTTTTGTAGGGGAAGTGTCCCCAAACACATGCTGCTTCTGAGCTATAATTAGTTTTTTTAACCAACTCTTTTATGTCTGGGTCCTTAATATCCAAACTCCTAAATAATTGCCCAGTTCAGTGAATGGGAATGAGAGGAATGTTTTTTGCATGACTTTAGCCTATACATTACTGCATTGCTGTATTATCGCAAGATATTTCCTGAACTTGGAGCAAACTATTAACTCTCTCAGCTTGAAAAGACCCAGCAGTGAGATACTCCCAGTCTTTGGCCTATGATGCTAAATTCAGATGGAAAGTGACTTGTTCCAGCTGAGATCCCCTGGGTGCTTGGGGGAGGATTTGAATTTGGCACTAGTGCCTTGGTTCAGAGCCGGACAGGGACTTGGGAGCTCTTCCTCTCTATCCAGCTGTTTGTGCACAGCCACAGCCTCTGATTGTAGCTGTGAAGTAAAGCATTCTTCAGTGTTTGAAAGGGGCCAGGTTTGTTAACTGAGCCCTGTTACTTTTTGCTAAACTAGAGGGAGATGGATAATGCTGGTTGCTAAGAGAAATCAGAATTCGAAAAGATCTGGCTGAAAGGGGAAAAGCTGTAAGTCATGGGGCTCCATTTAATCCTGGACTGTCTACTTCACTGAAATAGAAGACAACAGTAGTTTCAGTCACCTGAAGTCAAACTCCTCAGTCCTAGGAGTCTCTTTTCCAGAACTAAATGATTTAAACTGCATTTCTTCCTAAGTTTACTAATAATTTCTACATCGGCATTTTTATATATGGCACAGAGAAATCTCTTTTATTGTTTCATTTCTATTTCCTTACATTGATTGAATATTCAAATACTATAGAAGAAAATAAAGGAAAGAACATAAACTTCCTGAAATCTAAGCACCCAACAATAAGCATGAACATTTTATGAGTTTTTTCTTTCTGGACCTTTCTCATAAATGCCTGATAAACCCAAAAATATGTTTATATGTAGACATTTATATATTGTTTTTTATGAATATGTTATAGTCCGCTTTTCTTTCCATTCACCTGTATGGTGTGATGTCCTTTCCTTCTGATAAATATAAATATACATTATTCTTTAGAAGGCTTATGAGTATTTCAGTAAGGAATAATGGATATTCAATAATTTGTTAAAATCAAATCCTGATCTGTGGACATTTCTCTTCTCATTAATTGATGCTGTGATTAATGTCCCAGTGATATCTTTTTATATTGACATCTTTTCATATTCATTTTGTATACCTGCCCAACTTTTTTTCTCATGAAAAGATCATTGGCCTTTAGGATATGAATATTTTCACCCATATTCCAAAGCAAGTTATTAAATCAGTATTTATAAAACTTTGAATAAAATTGGTAATCGTGAAGATATCTTTAAGATTTTATTTAAAACAATTTTAAGTAAAAATTTCATTTAAAATTTAAATCTTAAATAAAATTTAAGATTTTATTTCAAGTGATTTTATTATGAAGATTTTATTTGTCTAAGTGATGTTAAACTCACTTTGTTTTTTGATAAGGTGAATGGAAAGGTAGGTCAAAGGAAGGCATAGTCACGGGGTACCAAGATATCATATAGGTATTTAATATTTGACATGACCAACTCATAAGGACTGAATGAATGTACTTATAGTTGACTGAACACTCTACCCTATGCAAATTAATTAAGGAAATCCTGTCATCTTTAGAGAGAGATTGCTAGAAGGGCTGGGCTGTGTCTTCCCAGTACATGCATGGAACTAATTACATACAGCCTTTGAGAACAGACTTTTTGAAAGTGGGATGTCTCACAGTGGGAAAGGAGCTGGAACAGTGGCAGACATAAGAAAAATTGGGAAACATCTCAGCAGAACGGAACTAGAGACCCAAATTTAATTAGGATAAATCTAAAGAAAATATCCAGTAAAGAAATGAATGGAGTCTATACTTAGAATTAAAATTCTGATGTGCTTATGTATATATGAATGAATGTTTGTCAGGGAACCCAGCAACCAGGATAGAAGTGGAATCGATTGCAAATATGAATATTTAGCATCACACAGCAGATGCTTAAAAATCAGTGGAATCGAAGTTTTAAAATAGTGTTGAGCACATGTAAGGGCACCTATGAAGATTTGGGTTCAGACTCTGTTCAGGAATTATTCTCTAAGAGGAGCTATCACATCTTGTAGGGACCTCATGCATGATGGAGCACAGAGAAGGGACAAGAGAAGTGGGTATGACTAGTCAAGAGGACTAAGAATGATGAGGTTAAGCACAGCTGGAGATGAGACATAGCTGTATTCAAATATCTGAAGATGTATGCACCACCACCCCCCCTCGCCCCTGCAAAAGAACACCTTTGTAGCTATAGGTGACTATAGCTACAAAGCTCAGAGTATGAGTGTGTGGCAGGAGGCATCCCCTTTAAGCTATTTAATCCATTGTCTCATGAAGTGTTGAGTCTCCATCACTATGATGAAGTGTATGAGGCAAGGACTGGATCCATCCACCAGGACTATTATCAAGGAAAGTAAGTTGAATTCGACTGTTTTTCCAGTGTATGCATAATGCTTGGCATTTACATGCCCAACTCTCTACTATGGATGACCTAGACTTTGATAAAACCAAAAGGTATTTTGCAGAGAAGTGAAGCACCACATTAAGGGCTAGCACTCCGACCCCTGCTAATAGTCTACCAGTAACCAACCACTACCTGCCAATCCTGTGGCATAGAAGAAAGGGGGCTGACTCTGTGTGCCTCTCTTCATGTCAATTAGCAAAGACCTCCCCCTTTCCCGCTTAAGTGAACATAGCAGATACCAATGTGTTCCAATGATCGGGCTTCCCCAGCATTCTCAAATCACACCTGTCTGTGCACACACCCACCCCAATAATATCCTCTGATATTGCTTCTTCCCACATTTATTTCTGCTCATCTCTTCCTGAAATGAGTCCCCATTAATTTCCCTTTTTTTTTTTTTCCTAATTTTTATTTTTAGCCAGGGTCTTACTAAGTTGTTGAGGGTCTTGCTAAGTTGCTGAGGCTGGCCTTGAACTTGTGATCCTCCTGCCTTAGCCTCCTGAATTGCTGGGATTACAGGCATTTGCCTCCCTGTCCAGCTATTTTCCTTAATATAAATAATTATTATCACAATAAATAAATAACAAGTTCCCAAATGACCCAAAAGAAATGTGGAGCAAAGGACATTAAAATGAGGCTTACAAATAATGAAGTAGTAATGGCCATTAAATGAATGAAAATATGCTCAGTTTCAAATTATAATTTGGGAAATATGCATGGGATACGATTTTTCATCTCTGGGCTTTTTGAAGATTCAAAGGTTTGAAGAAATTTCATGTAAGTACAGCATAAGGAGAGAAGTGCAGAGTGGATATTGGTCAACAGCTTTGAAGGGATTTGGCGATATCTTTCAAAGTTTAAAATGTTTATGTTCTATGCCAGGAATATCTCTTGAATCTCTTTTTTCTTAGCACATTATAGAAACAGCTATTACATGTTTAAGCATTTGTTCTTGCTGAGAACAAACATATGAGGACAAGCAAAGCTGTCCCCTTGCAAAAGCAGTCTTTGAAGCATTGTTGAAAAAGGAAAAAACTGGAAATGACCCAAATATCCATAATTGACTCACTTATTCAACAAATAGTCATTTGTGCCCACTCTGTGGTAGGCAAAGCTTAAGGTACTTGGAATACATTTTTGGAAAAAATAAACAAAGATACCTGTCCTCATGGAGCCCCTCTTCTAACACATCAACGGAGGACTGAGAAGACACATTGGACTTTTTATTTTTGAAGAATGTGCATGTGTGTATGTGCTTGCATTATGCATAAAATTTTTCTAGAAATATTGACCAAAAAACCTTAATATCAGGAGTGGCTATTAGGGTAGGGGAAAACAGAATATGTTTTTGTTTTTGTTTTTCTTTGGTACCTAGTGGTGCTTCACCATTGAGCCATATCCCCAGCCCTTTTTATTTTTTATTTTTGAGACAGGTTCTCACTAAGTTGCTCAGGCTAAGTTGCTCTGGCTAAGTTGCTGAGACTGTCTTTGAATTTGTGATTCTACTGCCACAGCCTCCTGAGCTGCTGGGATTACAGGTGTGCCACCACCCCCAGCATGGTTTTCTTTTTAATAATGTCTTCTGTACTGTTTAATTTTTTACAACTAGCATATATGATTTCTATAATAAAAAAACTTACAGATGTTATAAATAAAGAAGAAAATTATAAAGCTAAATCAGTAGCTCTGTTCCAGAACTAAGGCTTCTATCTCAAAGAAAATGGAAAATTCCTTAACTATCTATAGCCCTGAAGACCAAAATGGTAAAGTGTTGGATGCTATTCAGACTGCAAGAATGGAAGTGAATACCACTGTTCTTTGGCACACAAAACCAGTGGCCTGAGGGGATCTGTGGTACCCAGGTCATGGGTACAGTAGACTCATCCACACATTGAAATCAGTGGGAAGGTGGCCAGAGACAGGAATAGAGACTAGTTTCCGCAGTGGAGGATTCTGGAGCTTAGTGCTGGGTCTGTCAAGACTAACCTTCACCCTCTAGTGGCCTCAGTCTCCCCTCTGTAAAACAGTGAATTGGGGTCATTGATTGAAGATGTTGCCTAACACTAACATTTTATGAATCTGTATTCTTCTGCCAATTCCTCATTTGTAGGGGTTGACAAAGTTGCTAAAATTCTCAAGAATCTTCAAGGAGATCCGTCCAGCTTTCCAGTAACCTTTTCCTAGTGCTATGAAGAAACACCAATATGTACTTTAATACCTGTTTTTATTTAGATTCAAGTTTAAATAGATTTGGGCTTTTTTTTTTTTTTTTTTTTTACTTGTCCTATGTCAATGGCAATGTCATAAAAAGTCAGACTTTTTTGATCCTGTCTTAAAAAGATCACTGAAATTCCTTTAAAAATGTACCCATTCTGTGAATTCAGTCTGATGTGTTGGTGGGAGCAACATGGACAACAACACGACTCAACACATTAGATGTTTCTAGCTGAAGTTAGAAATCCATCCTTTCTGACAATTGAATTTCTGTGAGATTCCCAAACTTAGAAGCTCCTCTTTGCCTTTCTTCAGGGACAAGTTCTGGCAGGAGAAGAGGTGGTGGTTACAGATGAGCTTCCATTTTCGCGTGCTGGAGGGATGTCAGCTGGGAGGAGCCTGTGAGGAGACCTGCAGATGATGAGCTGTCTGGGTGTCTTGCGGGGTGGGGGGTGGAGACCTGTCTTGAGTGGAATATGTGACTCAGACTCTCCTTCCATGTAGAGCTAAATCAGTCCACTTAGGGTAGGTTCAGCGTATGCCATATAAAGCCAGTCAGGGTGCTGCGATCCAAACAGAGAGGGAGGACAGCACAGCAAGCCAGCGCCAGCAACCAAAGAGAAGATAAATGCCCCAGGGAATGCTTCAGAGATTTGGAATTTGGGACGCTCACTGCCATTTCTCTCTCCCCATTTGTTTTTCAACTGATTGGAAAACGACTAATGAGTGTGTTTACATTTTCTCCAGTTGTCTTACCCACGCAGAAGAACAGCTGAGGAGAAGGATTTGTTCCCTGTCCCAGGCGCTAGCGGTTTCTCCGGAATGCCTGCCCCTCTCTTGGCTGCCAGGCCCCCTCAGCCCTGCCAGACCTCTCCTCCTTGTCTCCTTAGCCCTCTCCCAGGGATTGGGGCTTGAGTGGTGCTCAGCATGACCAGCAGCCCCACCACGTGTTTTGCAATGCTCACACCATCTCTTCTTTCCTTCTCTTGCTGTCATTGGTTTTGTTTTGTAGCTTGTGAGGTGCAGGAGAGGTCTTAGGTTCATGCCCTTCACCTGAGCTTCAGAACTGGAAGCAAACCCAGATAGCATTGGCTTCCACTTCTGCAGAGACCAAAGCCCCTGTAGGAGAATGTTCCTCTGTCCTATAATGGTCCCTAGGATGTGTTTGGGCTGCTTTGCGTGTCTGGTCTCTACTGTCTGCCATCCATTCTCTGTTGCTTCTCAAGTGTCAGTCATTTTGAGGACACCACCTTCTCCTTGTCCATGTCCCAAGACATAATAGCCATGAACCTTCTCTTTGATGTATTGTAATACATTTTAAAATAAATACAAAACTGTTGGAAAGTCCATCTCTTTCCTGTGAATCATCTGACCTCCAAGGATCCATAGATACTTTTGCATGAATCCCTGACTTGTCTAAGGCTCTCTTGGTGCCTTCCTGGGTTGTTCAACTTCAAGTGCTCCTAGAAGAGTGATGTACACTGTCAGTGTACCCTCTGCTCGCTAGTTCTGTTAGGCCAGGCCCTGCGGTGTTTTCTTTTTCCATTCGTTAGTTAGGAAGGTGATTTGGTGATGCCAGTTCTTCCCAAGCCAGGAATAATGAGTTAATATTTGCTGAATTATGTGTTGAATGAAGATATTGACCTCCTTTTCCAGCACAGGTTTAGAGTCTGAATCCAGCATCTGTGGTACCATTCTCTTTTTCTTTCCTCCCTCCTTTTATGCCTTTCTCTATTTTCTCCATTCCCCTTTCCTCTTGATGTGTCCTTTCTTGCTCTCTCACTTCTTTCCCTCTCTTCTTTTTTCCTCCCTCCCTCTTTCCTTCCTTCCATCTTTCTGTTCTCCTTCATTCTCTACTTCCTTTCTGTTCCCCTTTCTTCCCTGTTTTACTTTTTCTGTGTCCCCCCCCACACACACACTTTGGTTTAAAAAAATAGAATTATAATTTCAAGTCTGCTTTATTAAAAAGAACTCCTAACAAACCATGCAAGGGTTAGTGAAGATTCTGGGGTTTTCTGAGACCCTCTATTGACTCTCTGAGCTGAAACAGTTTAGACTCCACATAAAATATGTGTTGTTTACCCAGGCTCTTCATGCTCTGCATACTGTTACAGTCCTTGAGGAGCTTGTCAGTGACAAGTAAGATAAATGAATGAAGAGGACTTTACAAGTGTTTAAAAGCTAAGTATAGCATGTGCTGCCCACTACTTAATTAAACAGACCTGTGCTTAACTAAGTAACTTTCTGGGGGAAACTTCTAGGGCCTTCCCCCTCCCCCGGACTCCACCACCTGCAGAGGTGCTCAGGATGTTAGAAATTCCTGGGTTGTCTGCAGCTGCTAGTGTGTTAGCCCAGAGCCCAAACCGTAGTGTTGGTTGAAGCATGAAGAGTTAGTGTGCATTGCAGATGATGACTTTTGAATTTATATTAGGGTTGGTCAGCAACATGGACTCCTCTGGGGCTCCATTGAGATTTTGTAATTTGAATTTCAACTTTTTCACAGAGAACTTTGAAATCAAAGGTGAGCTGCTTCTTTTTTAAGCTCTGGTTGAATTAGTGCTCAGAGTGCCCATTTCCAAATCAATCTTGCTTTTCTTGTGGAGGGGCCAGTCCTCAGGGATCTGAGCAGCAGGGTGCAGTACTGTATAGGAGGCTAGAGTTAGAATCCCAAATCTACCAGTTATTGAGTTCAGACAGGTTTCTTAGTCCCTCAAAGCCCCAGTTTCTTCGCCTCTATAGCGGGGATAACAGCCTCCACCAGGCTGATATTCAGGACCTATGTTTCATGTAGCTTTTTGTTCTCACAGGTTTCTGCACCTGTCACAGCAGCTATTAAAGATTTTGGGTACAGTCCCCCACCCCAGTCTATGTTGTAGAATTGGTGTGACTGACTAAATGCACAGCAGAGCTCTGTGGGCACCCATCAGGGGCTGGGTAAGCATTGGTTGATACAGTCCATGTTAACAGGTGGCTCTATCTCATAGTGCCAGTCTTCTTTCTGCCCACTGTCAAGGAACCTAACCTCCATATTAGAACAGAGTTTATAGAACTCTCTCTATATAAATAATTCCCCGCCCCCTCGAGCTGCACTGGCTGGTGGCGGAATAGGGAAGGTGAGGCTTCCAGCTGTAATCATTGTCCATGAACCTCGAAGGAACTCCTTGGGTTCCCAAGGTGGCAGCAGGAAGCAATTTAACAGAATAATCTAATCTTAGCAGAAAAAGAAAGGAAGAAAAGAAAAAAACAATTAAACTGCCCAAAATGTTCAGTCAGGAATAAGAAGAATGGAATAGCATCTCCCCATATGGTATTTGATCCAAGCTGAAGACTTTCTTCCCTCAGTTGCCCATTTGATAGACACAGAAACTGAGGCTCATGGAAAAGTAGTTCAGTCTTGAGTCTCAGAGGAAATGTTTGTCAAGACAGAACTCGTGCCAGGAAGATGTTACTTCTCCTGAGAATGTGGTAGTTCTATCATCCTGGACGATGAGGCATCTCAATGAGTTTCTATGGAAAGGAGCCTGAAAGTTACAGGCATGTTTGTCCTATGCAAAAGTTAGGTACAGGTTTGAAAATCACCCAACAAGGGATTTAGATGGGATTCCTGCAAATAAGTTCCCAAGACAAGGATTCGATGCAGGAAGTGTATTTGGGAGGTGACTACACAAAGCACAGTGAGAAAATGGCGAAATGAGACAGGGAAGGAGAAAAGGCCAGGGAAGGGAGCCTTAGGGGCGATTTCCTGCCGTGATCATCAGAGAGTTTGCAGCACAGCACAGTCTTGTTTCACTCAGGAGCCAGGATGCTATTTCTCCATCCCTCCCTCCCTCACAGATTAAGAGTTAATCCAGGGGCCTGAGCTCCCCAGCACTTGTGATGGACCCTGTTCCAAGTCTGTACCTGTGGCCAAAGAAGACCTCAGGCAGAGAGAGAGAAGCAGGGGCTTTAGGTGGAATATTGGTACAACCACTCTGGAAAACAGTATGGAAATTTCTCAGAAAATCTGGAATGAAACACCATTTGACCTAGTTATCCCATTCTTCAGTATATACCAAAAGGACTTAAAATCAGCATCTTACAGTGATGCAGCCACATCAATGTTTATAGCAGCTCAGTTCACAATAGACAAGCTATGGAACCAACCTAGGTGCCCTTCAATAGATGAGTGGATAAAGAAAATGTGGTATATATACACTGTGGAATATTACTCATCCATAAAGAAGCATGAACTTATGGCATTTGCCAGTAAAAGGATGAAACTGGAGACTATCATGCTAATGTGTTTCATCCTCTTGCTTCATTTTGTCTTCCAATCATGACTTAAGCGTTGGAACCCACAGTCTACCTGATTATGATTCATTGCCATGGGAACTTACTGGATGCTCAGAAAATACCTCTCCTCTTTCCTGTCAGGCGTTCCATCTTTTACTTGCAGATGAGAACTGCTTTCCTTGCTCTGATTAGGCAGAAGCAAGACAAGTAGAGGAGTCCTGGAATGTTTGTATGTCCCTGGTGGAAAAGAAGGAGAATAAAACTTTGATAGTAGTGTAATTGCTATTGTATAGTATATCTTCATATCCCATGGCAGCAAATCTTATTATACATCTTTTTTTCTTATTTAAACCATATTCATGAAGATTTTATTGTTAACTTGATCCAGATGACTTATCAAAGCATAGATTCTTATTGCCACCTTGCTAAAATATTTTAAAGGCCATTTTAATATCACACTTTTATAGCTACATATTGCCCTTAATCTATTGAGCCAATTACTAGTCAGTCAAGGATTTTCATTTAGTTTCAAGAGCTCCTTGGATAAACTCTTCAGAAATGTCAAAAGAGATGCAGTCTCTGGCATCTTTTCACAGATGTTGTCTATCAGGAATTTTAGTTAATGGATAAAGTTTCTGTTTTCCATGGTTGACTTTTGGCACTTAACAAAAGCCTTCCAAAGTCCCCTGCTCTTCCAAAGGCTGGGGATAGTAAGAAAATGCACCAAGAGCACACCAGTTCCCCTTATTCCTAATGAGATGAGCAAGTGGGCAAGTATAAGACTAAGTCGCCGGATCCAGTTTACTGAGGAATAGAATATTTCTTGAAGAAGCCCAGTTTGGCTTGCCCTGCACATTTCACCCTGCTCTCCCCACTCCCAAGAACAGCCACCAAAACCATACACAACAGGAAAAGTTAAACTATCACATCAAGAGTTAAATACTGAACTGGTTCATCACAGACTCTCATTGTATGGTTTTCCCTCTCTGTTCCAAAGTCACCGGTGCCCTCTGCATTCCTTCTTTCCTACCTGCATGCACTGCTGAGACACACATTTCCTTACTGCTTTTACACCAGGCTCTGCCCCAGGTGGCAAGTACAAGGGAAATCCAGGCATAGTGCTCCCCTTGAGAGACTTTCAGCCTGGTGGTAGAGAAATCCAAGCAAACATGCAATTGTTTACCATTCTCAGAGGTAAGCACTGTAAGGCAAAGGGTGGTGGTGGGGCGGGGAGGTGTGTGGTAAAGGATTCCCTAGGAAGCAATGGAAGATCACATAAGCCCTCACGAGGTGGGCTCAGGGAAGGTGTGTGTAGAGGTCATGATGTTGACACTAAGACCTGAAGAACTAATGAGTCTAACTTAGGTTTAAGGGCTAGAGGATGAAGGGCACAGTGGAAACAGAGAACAGACTTGTCCCAAGGCTGGAAGGAGGAAGGAGAGAGAGAGGTGGGGCTGGAGAGGGAAATAGCAGTCACCTGCCAGAGACTTGTAAGCACTTGGAGAACAGGGCTCTTTTCCTGAGGACAGCAGGGAGCCTCTGCAGAGCCAAATGCACAGCATGTGATGTTACTCTGGCTGCAGAACATTCACATCTGAAGGGAGGCAACAGTGCAGCAGGAGCATCCTTAGGAGGTCAAGGCCCTGGAGACACAAACCTTTGCCTGGAAGAATGAGGAAACAGAGAATGAAACCGGATTAAATGAGATAACCAAAGGCAAAAGCATCAAGTTAGCAGGTTGGTGGATACTGAAGAAGGAAAAAGTAGGCTTTCTTTTTTTCTTTTCTTTTCTTTTTTTTTTTTTTTTTTTTTGTGCAGGGGATTGAACTCAGGGGCACTTGACCACTGAGCCACATCTGCAGCGCTATTTTATATTTTATTTAGATACAGGGTCTTACTGAGTTGCTTAGTGCCTCACCATTGCTGAGGCTGGCTTTGATCTCATGATCCTCCTGTCTCAGCCTCTTGAGCTACTGAGATTACAGGCATGTAACCACCACACCCGGCAAAAGTGGACTTTCTTGAATCGCTAAATGAGTCCCTACCGTCCAGGGGCTATGCTGTGGGAAACTGTCTCTCTATAGCTTGCAACTAGTTTTCTTAGGTTTTTCAGTGAGGACAGTCCTGAAGATCTGCTGCTTAAGGCTTTGTCCGGTCTCATGTAAGTCTGATGGCTTCAGAGATGTGACCCATTATATCTGGGGTCACCTGGTCAAACTACAGATAATATCTTTATTCTAATCCCTGTTAAAACTTTCTGCAGTTTTTCTTCCATTGACTACTAGGGAGTGTTATTTGTGACTTCCTATCCTTCCGGATCATTCTCTATATGCTAGGAAACCAATATCATTGGGTGGAGGTGAGGATAGGTAGTACAGATTGGAAAAAAATTTTAAAAAATCAAAAGGAGGTCCAATTGCAATTTGAATTAATGGAGCCAGATTGGTCAGATTGTTTTGAGAGAGAGAACACTAGCAACCAGCCTGTAAGAAATCAGTCACAGTTTAGGGGATGTGTTACAAGCAAGATAAATAAAAAATGGTCCAGAGTATCAGACCAAACCCTCATTTTTCATCTCTGTTTCACACTCTTCTCTCCCAGCCCAGACTAATCAAAAGGAGCCTCTTCCGTTCACAATTGCTCTGTGTACATTTCCCCCAGATCTGGTATTCACATGAACAACATGGTTTATTTATATTTCAGCACCAAATTGGAAAGATGACATCATTCATTTACAGTCTTTATCCCATGACATGCCTGCTCTCCAACACCTCGTTTCAGCGGACACATTTAGGACTGCATGTAGCATCTTGTTTAGCTTGTGCATTCTTTTATGGGATACAGTTCAAAGGTAGGGAACTTTAGGCTTGTTGCTGGTAAGAAAATAATCTCATGAAATCACAGGAGCTTCCCCAAAGGATAAGGACATTACAATGTTTACAATAGCAGAGTTATTATTTGTTCATTTGGGCTCCATCATTCATGCCTGGGCTAGTCCCTTCCTCCTTGACCATCGAAGATCTCACAGCTCCCTTCAGGCTCTCACAATTTTATTTAGAAGAAACAATTCCAGATTTATTAGTTTGTGAGTTCAAAAGTACATTCTCCCGTGACAAAACTGGAATTTTAGGTGTGAACATTGAACTTCAGAATCCCATGTTCAAGGGCGGCAGGACTGAGGGGAATCTTCGGCACTTGGTCCCCAAGAGCTCCATGGCCCTGCTCTTTCTCACAAGGCCTAACTTGTCCATTGGGTCTTCTGACACATTAAGTGGACAAGGAAAAGATGGAAATGCTATCAGCTGCCAAAGGTTGCCTGGGATTTTTTTTTATTTAATTTTTAAGTGGATCTTTCCCTATGTTTTTATTGTTTTTATCATATACATGCATTTTTTTTATATTCACTCTGGGACCTTCCAAGTATTGTACACATTTTAAAAGATGGAACAAATAAATCATGAGACATCCTTTGGCAGGTAGAATTGGGTTGTGAGGTGTTTCCAAAACTTAACAGAACCAAATCATTTATGGGAAAGCTATTTCTACCTGTCGAGCTGTTTGCCTGTTCTGCTAGCAGCAAGGCATGGGAAAAAACCTATAGTCTGAAGATTGGAAGACCCAGAAAATCTCCATGTCCCATGGTGAGAAAATTACTCTAAAACCTATGCCTTACTTTTCTAGCTGCTAAAGGAGGATAATAATTAATAATTCCTCCCAGAAAAGTTTTGAGAGTAAGTTAGCTTGTAGGGGGAAATACTGTAAAAATGCTCCATGTTAGGGCCAGAGTTCTCTTTATTTATCAGAGAATTATTCATATTACATAATAAAACTCCAACCAGTTGGTGAGCCTGCCAACCTCTGACTTCTGGCTCTTTCAAGGTGCTGATGGCTTCTTTTCATCTGGGGCCTCCAGCAGGACGGTTATGGAAACTCATGCCGTGTCCTCAACTCTCAATGACCTCCCCTGCACAACACGTGCAGTTTTTCTCTAGGATGGCAGCATCCTTCAAAGCCATTCCTCAGTCACTCATTATAGCAGCATGCATTGAATATCTGCTTCTGCGCGGCCCTGTGCTAGATTGTGGGGAGATGCAGATGAAAGAAACAGCCTTGAGGTCTAACAGCAGATGGACAGATAAATCCATGGTCAGAGAGCTATGGTAAGCAGGAAGCACGTGCCACCCAGCGTAAAGGGTGGGGGAAAGAAAAGCTTCCTCCAGGAGCTGGGGTGTGACTCAGTGGTAGAGCATGTGCTTAGCATGTGTGAAGCCCTACGTTAGTTCCATCACCAGCACCAAAAAAGAAAAAGATTCCTAGAGAAAATGATAGGAGTTAGTAACACACAAGGTGAAAGAAAGGGTCCAGGGGAGGTATTGGGAGGAGAGGCAAAGCAAAGGAGCATGCAGAAAGGAGAAATTTCATACAGCAATCAAGAATACCAGCAATAATGGTAGTAATGGTATTTGGCTTTTACTGTCAGCTCATTACGGTATCAGGTACTGGACTGACACTCGAAGCCCTTCATCTCACTTGCTCCTCACAGCAACCTGAAGGAGAGACGACTGATTACTCCCATTTTAGACTTAAGGAAATTGAGATTTATGCATTGAGATAACTTTCTTGATGCAACACAATCAGCAAAGAGTCAGGCAGACCTGTCCCCAGATTTCTTGACTTTCTGGGCTGGGTAATTTTAACACTTTTTTTTTTCCCCATAGTCCTTGAGAATTTTTCTAGATTTTTGTGGCCCTGTGAAGTTACTTCCCTCTGGTCCATCTCTTGCCCTGCATAACAGAGCAATATAATTCTATGAGTGTCGGGGGACAGGGGGTTGTTTAACTATGATACCTACTTGCCTCATGTGACGAACTTCATGAGGTGTAAATTGAAGTGCTCAGCCCTTTTTGCATGGACTTCGAACCTTTTGCTCAATTCCCTCAAGGGATAATATCAGTTAAAATGTCCAAAAAGAGCCCTTCCCAAGAAGTCATCATAGCAATAAACCATCTCCATCTGTATTTTCACATTTGGCAGCTTTCGAGTGGATTTCCCTGCCTTGTCTTGTGACTCCATTGTTTGTAGCTCTGTGTCTCCATCCATCCTTTTCCATTCTTCCATCAAGGCTTCCTTCTCTGGCTTGCTCTGGAGTGTAGGATGTGAGTGTTGGCACTTTGTAATTGCAAGCTTACTCTGGTTCTCTGTCATTGCTTGATAATGTGAAACAAGTGCCTTAGCATATGTCCATTTTTTTCTCTTTTAAGTCACAAGGGGGAAGTACCTTGATATCTACAGATGTACCATAGTAACTTCAAGGGTGTGACAAAAGCCTCCTTCACCAATTTAATGGCATGGTTCTCTTTGTTGAGTTTTAATATAACTAGAAATGATAACTTCTGGGTTAAGAGCAAAGGGAGTCCTAGAGGTGCTGTCCTTATGCCCTGAGTCTCTTTGACTGGTCCTCTAGCTCCTGATGGAATCTTTCCTGGTTTTTGTTCTGCACAGACCCAGAACAGAATGAAGCTGATGGCAGACAACTACGATGAAGACCATCACCATTACCACCACCACCACCACCACCACCACCATCGATCTCCTGGGAGGTCGCAACATTCCAATCACAGGCCCTCTCCGGACCAGGTCAGTTTCATTGCTGCTTACCTCCAGGACCCCTTTTACCCTTTGGATATTTTAAGATAAAATAAATAATCCCCAAGAAATAATAAACAGCATAAAGTGATACGTTCTTTGAACTGAAACTAATAGCTTTGGTATTTATTTCCATCACTCAAGGAATCTAAATGTTTTCCTTTCTCCTTCCTCTTTAAGGTTTTGTCTTTTCTCATTTGTGCTAGGCGTTTTCTTTCCTCTCCTCCTTTCTTCTTTTATAGAGTTAAGAGTCTATTGCTGGTATCTCATGGCAGGTTACTTTGGAATGTCTCTCTTTTTCGGAGTTTTAAAAGAAAGCACTTTCTTTCCTGGAGCTTGGCCACCAGAGAAGCCTCCAGTTTGCTGAGCACTTTCCTAGTAAATTCTTTAGTGATGCAAATTAAGGATGGAGTAAAACAACAAGAAGAGAAATCCATTTTGCTGGAGAAGTCAAAGAGTCTGGTTTATTTAATTTGAACCCTATCTTCTCCCTTCACTCAGGGAAGCCACTGAAAAGCTCAATTGACAAAAATAAAAATCATCTAATTTTCCACTATATTCACACTCATTCACCAAATATAAAAACTATTTATAATGTATGGTATTAAAACTCTTGAAGGTGAATCTTAGGCACATTAGAAAATTAATGAAACTATCAGGATAATGTAGTCAGTATAGGCAGTTTTTCTTCCTTTACTGTGCTTGGTGATCCCAGTATACTTTCTACACTACCTTTCAGTAGGGGCGGGGCGATGGGCAAAGGAATGGAAGCCTCTGAGTAAGTGTGGATGTCTTTGGACAGGGCTTGGTACAGTTACCTGTGTGAAGAGGGGGCTTCATTGTTGGGGGAAGGAGGGGCTTGTTATGCTCCTAAAACTTTTTTCAGATGATTCTGTTTTCATCTTGTTGTCACTGGTATCCCAGAGAAGTTAAGATTCAGTTTCCAGGTCGTTTTGCCAGGAGTACAACTCCAGGGGGCACTATTTATATAGAGCAGAACATTAGAAGCCCTCCTCAGTGCTGCACAGGGAGGCAGCCAGACCAAGAGGCTCCCTATCCCCTGGGCTTGGCCAGACCCTTGTATGCTGAAGCATTTGTCCTCAGAGCCCCCAACGCTGCAGAAAGTGTTTGCAGAAGACATCTACATTTAGGCACCAGTTTATCTTTTTTTGCTCTCAAAAATGAATCTTGATTTGGACATCTGGAAAGTAGAGACATATTAACTGTATGTCATTATCTTGTATCTGAACTGTTATTTGGTTTTGGGTTTATTTATTCGGTTCTCACCACCATTACCTCCTCCCACATTCACCTACTGGGTGTACCTGGCATCTGATAACTTGATCTCTTCACTCTTGTTCTTGGTCCCAGCTCTTTGGCTCATGCTCTTTGCTCTTTACCTTTTCCCATCAAATGTCAGTGTGAGGTTTTATCGGCAGGAAGCCTGTAGACCTTATGGTAGCCATTCCTTTAAGCACACATGCCAGGAGACCACTCTAGGCTTCCCCTCTCCACCAGAGAGACAGGAGCAGAGAGCACAATAAAGGCAGAAAGCATTAGGAGCTAAATTAGAGGAGTGGTCACACAGGATAACAGATGGTTTGTCTCATCATAGAGATACATGTCCTAATATGTCATGTTGGAAATTGGATGCCAGGTCAAATTTACCTGCATCACGAATGATACTTCCTATGAAAATGGCCTTCTGCTGCTATTCCAGAAACCTGTAATCACAGGCTAGAATATCTTATCTACTGGGATGGGGGTCTTATGTTTGTCCATAGATAGTAGAGGTTGCCATAGGGCAGAAATGATTGTTCAGGGTGGAGCCCTTCTGAAGTGTTAGCATTCCTGGAAGAGTGTCTGGATATGGTGTGTCCTTGGAAGGACACACCTTTCTCACTACTGCTGTGAGGACACGGTGATGGTCTTCCACTTTCCCATTCACCACCTCAGTGAATGCACTCAGCAACCCATGGATAGAGAGGCAGGCTCATCCCTTTTCCAGGTGAGAAATCCTTGCCCTGGGGAGGGGGTGAGATACTAGAATCCTGCTGCTAGCTATTTGCTTTTTCAAGTATATTTGGGGCACAAATTCTGTGCCAGCCAATATGCAGAGACTGGGGAGAAGCATGATGAGCAGGACAGGATACTGCCTTCAGGGAGTTTGCTATCCAGTCTTGCGACAAGAATCTAGGTCTTCTCATATCTAGTTCAGATCTTTTCTGGGTCATGTCAATAAGAGCAAGATGGATTGAAGGTAACTATAACTTACTTAGAGCTCCTATGGTTTAGGAACTGACTCTGCAGTGGCTTTCATGGTAAAGGTGAAACTCCCTTGACCAGGAAGATAATTTTGTTGTTTTCAGTTGTAGTCATGAAGGCTATAGGCTGTATTGCCATACCCTTTCAATTAGTGAAGGAGAGTTAAACAAGGAACACTGGTAGGTTATTTGGTTGACTCCAGTGATGGAAATGGCTAGATCTTTTGGGCTAGATGCCCTTTTAGATTACATTGTTCCAGAGTTAGAAAATGATGTCCTCCTCTATACTTGAGACTTGGGACCTAGTAACAGTTGTTATAATAACTTTAATAACAATTATTATAAAGTTCTGTCCCAGAGGGTAACAGTTATTAAAGACTAGGAAATTCTTCTCAATTGATTATAAGCCCTATAGGTAATTGTTAAGTCACATATACTAATATGTATGAGTAGTAACTTCTTGTTAAAAGAAAATAACAACCTTATGTCAGCCTGTGACAGTGTGAGAATCTTAATCATGGGTTGATTTGGGTGGGTTTCAATTAATGTACCCAAGTTAGCTGAGATCACTTAAAAGGGAAAGATCTTTTCAGGGATTCCTGGCCCACTTCCCATGAATCTTCCAGCCCTGACCTTCCTGCAACTCCAGAGTTTGAGCCACAGTGTCTTCTGCTAGAGGGGTTATGAAATATTGACGTTGCCTCTTGAGTTTTATTAAGAGATCAGAATACATGAAAATGAGGAAATATGAACAGTCCGAAACTTTGCTATGTGCCCAGAGAAACTCATTTTTCCTTAGGAAATTCAAGTATTGCCAGGCCCTTGCAAAATTATATTCTTTTTCCATTTCTTCCCCGTCCCTTTCTCCTTTACTATGATTTTGATTTCTCCTTGAGAGGAACTGAATCCAAGTATTATAAGTCTAGACTAGCATTTCCCAAAGTAACTTTCAGAACATTAGTCCCCGGAGGAAAGTCTTGAGACAAAGATTAGGTGGGCAAAGAATTTTGGGAAAGTGCTGCATATTTTAACTCTGTCTTTCAGCATCCTCAAGCATTTAGCAGATCAAAGGATCTAAAAAGTCATATAAGAAGGAAAACTCTCCAATTTTATTTAATCCAGCATTTCCCAGACTTATTTGATCATTGATTCCCCCCCCCCCCTTTTCTAATAACATCTGTGCTTGGAGAAATAGTGTTCTCAGAGTATCAGAAGAAAAGAGACTACCTAGTTTAAAATAAGACCGACCTACATCTAGTATCCAGCAGCATTCTTCACCAGAAGGTAGAGTTTTTAGGTAGTTTGCCCTACACTTTGTATAGGAGAAGATGAAAGTCCCTCTTCCATTCATTTCCTGAGATCTTTTCTCAAAGCCTATAATACCTAACAATGAGATATCCCTCTAAGAACCCTGAACTAAAAGAGGCCTCAAGAATGAGGACCCAGGAAATCAACAATAGTCATAAATCTGCAACACATAGGGATTGCAAAGGAATTTCAAGAGGAGGATTTTGGAGAAAGTATAAAAGTAGTTAGTGCTACAATGTGGCAGTCACACAGTCTAACTCCCTACCTGAGAAAGGAACAGTTTATAGCCAAAGGCCTATGACCCCCAGGAGAGCCACAGCCATTAAATATGTCCAGGTTATACCTGTAGACAAAATCCCTGTAGAGACTTAAGAACTCCTTCAAACAAAGTAGTAGTCACATGGGCAGACAACAAGTATTTCCCATGACACAATAAAGGTCAAAACGTGAACGAAACCTGCTGGAGACACAGTAGTGATCTGATTTTTGTTGAGGTAACCAAGATTGATTGTACAAAACCAAGTGGAAACTCAGCTTCTCCTAAATGCCCTCTATGCCTCTCATCATCAGTATCATATATTATTTCTTTTAAATATTATCCTTCCTTGCCTTTAGTCATATCTATAATATCAAGTCTTTCTACATTCCTTTTTGTAGGCATCTTATGATTTTTATTGTCCCAGGAAAAGTCATATTTTAGTAAGCTTCTCCTAGTGGCTCCCATATATGAACCAGCCTCATTAATAAGAAGGCGTAGCATGAAAGTGAGTGCCACACTGCAGCCAAAGTAAAATGCCGAGCTGTCCTTTTCACATCTAAGATTTGCATTTCTGTGATGGGTATTGGATTGGGAGTTGGGTCTTTAAGGGTCTGCATGCTTTCTTATGCAAAATGCATTTGTATTTGTTAAAATATCTGCCACAGGCTGGTGCTAAGTGGCATTCTATGCCACTAGAGTATATCTGGCCACTAATGGTGATCAGGAGAAATCTCCTCTGTCTTTTCTCCCCCTCCTTCATTGAATGAAAATGCTCACTCACTGGAGTTGGGGAGCTCACAGGATTTTGCCACCTTTAATATTATTAATGATCTTAAGACACAAAACTAAAAATCAGTGGTTCCATGGGCTTAATAAGCCTTTGAGTGGGGATGTTGGTGGCAAACCTCTCTGAATATTGGTATGGATATATCTGGGCAACTATGTATATTTAGGTTGCATGACCAAATCCCATTCACCTTTCCTAAAATGCAAATGTGCTCTTCCTTTCCACTCTGAATTATATTAAATTTTATCTTATTGTGACTTTCCAGTGTTGAAGTAAAATGTCATCTCATCAGTTCTCTTTCCAGTTGGTCCAACCGTTGTTGTCTTTATTTCCATTCTTCTGTTTTGTGCCTTTATTCCTTTCTTCCTACCCCCTCCATTTCACATGTCCCCATTTATTCCTCTCAATTCTTTCTCTCCCTTGGCCAATAAAAATGAGGCTTACTTGAAAACTCTCCCAACCACCATGGAATCAGCAGAGCAAGGTCTTCAGTGAATAGGGATTCTGGCCCAGAAAGGGAAGGAAATTGCTCTCTCTGGGTCACAGGAGGCTAGTGGCAGTGAATTGCTAGTACCCACATCTATGCTTACTTACCCGTGGGCCTCTGCACACACAAGGGCCTGGAACAAACCAGATCCCAGAGCGAAACAGAAGGTATTTCATTTGGTCAGGGCACCCAGGGTGTCAGGAATATTTTTGGATAGTCACTGTCCTCTGGCAGAAGCTGAGTTTTCCATTTTGCATTCTTAATTTTAGGGGGTCTGCTCTATTGATCTAGTACTAGAAAATTGATTGTACACATCTAAATATTACCTACTCTACTTGGCAGCTTCCAGAATCTGTCTGAAGATAAATAGTGATCATTGATTCTTTTCTCTGTTCTTCCTGGTTACTTCTTGGTCCCAGCATGCACTGGCTTTCAATTGAGGTGTGAGTTTGTATCACTGGATATGTCTGGGAGCACTGAACATCCACTTCCACTTTCTGCTAAAAATTCCCATAGAATTCTGTCTGGAACTCTTGTCGAAAGCCATCAAATGACTTGGTCACTAAAGAACTCAGAACCGATTCAGCCTTGTTTTCAAACTGGGGTCATGGGACACATATACAGATTGTATTTCAAGATACAATAAAATGATCTCAGTGACCCAAGTCTCAATTATTACAGAAATCTGTTTTTTATTTCTGTGTAGGGACCCTGGGTTCTAACATGCAGGCCAGGGCTGAGGAGAGATCCTATGAACTGCTTCAGAGGATGTAGTGCTCACTGTCTTGGTTATGAAATTAATGGTCCCCAAACACATCCTCTCCCCACTGTTCCTACTGGATCTGTAAGGTCCAGTAAGCTCAGAAAGTAAAAACAGGTTTCCTGTCCTCTTACCCTCTCATCTCTGTCCATCCATTCTGCACATACCTGAGTCTTGGGTACCTGTTCTCAGGTAGAATTAGACATTGTCTTAAAGAGCATTCATGTGGTAGGGAAATTTCCAGCTATCCCTACAAGTAGGTCCTCATTGACATCATGGCTAGAGGCAGGTAAAAGCCCCTAGGCCCCATGTTTCCTGGTTCCAGATCTGTCTGCTAAACCCTGTCAACATTTTCCCTCCTCTTGCTCTTCTTCCTCCTTGGGTCCTGCATTTTGTGATTAGTCAATAAGAAGTTGGTAGAGTCCCAAGAATGAAGCAGTCCCCAGCTTGCACTTCCCTGGGTCCTGGGGCTTCTCAGAAAGCCAGTGCAAGACCCTTAGTTCCCCTCTCACCCTCAGCCCTCTTTCTGCAGTGCTGGAGGGGTTTGTGATTGATGTCCTGCTTTCCTTGCACTTTCACCAGCAGATTAGCCAAAATGAAGCCCTTTGAATTGTAACAAACAGACGAGGGGTTTAACTTGCTCCATTGCCCCCAGAAGATGGATTCTATATGTAGAGTTGTTATTTCTAGCTTTTGCTGAGGGAGGGGAAAAAAAAGAATTTATTTTATGTTTTGAGGTTAAATGAATGTGGGATAAATGTATACATAGTGTCCTGTGTGTATATATGTATGTATTGCTATATGTCAGATGAACTGAGGACTTTTCCACATATGGAAGAATTTCTCAAGATCATGTTTAACTGGAAATTTCTCTCCCTAGCTTCCCAAGAGTGTGTCTGAATATACATTATGTATACCTATATACATGTGTTTGTGTATATATGCATGTAAATATATTTTCACATTTCTTACACAGGCAAAAAATTAGCCATGTGTGTCAGAGCTTATCAAAGTGTAGATAAAGAACAGCAAAACCCAGAAATTTCTAGTTCCCCATGACAGTAACCTGATAAGAAAAGTTATGTATCTTAGGCTTTTAATATCAGTTTCTATCAACTCTAGTATGTCCAAAGCTTGCCTCAATAAGAGAGAATAGATTTTTTTCTTTCTTCTTTTGTATTGCAAATTTAATTTCATGGCCCACTTGTTGGAAGAAGCCTTGCATTTTAGCTTCATGTAGGGATGAAACTTTTGAATTCAATAACCCATGAAGAAACTTCTTGTTGGTACTGATATTTATTGAATGGGAGAAGGGTTCAGAGATTTCTACCATTGCCCCTCCTGGGCCAGTCCTCTCAGAACAGAAGCCAATAATATTTTGGCATGCATTTGGAAATAAATCTTGTGAGCCACATGCTTCTTTTCCAGTACTTTTGTCACAAGTAGATTGGAAGATACTGTGTTTAAACTCAGTAGTTTCATTATTTTTACAAAGTATAAGAAACAAAAAAAAAAATATAGGACAGATGCCCCCCCCCCGTTTTTTTTTAATTATTCCCCAAAGACTACTAAACATTGCCAAAGCCACTGAAATGTAAACCAGAGGGCCTATGTGATTTCTCACCACTGGGAAAATAAGGTGGCAATTTATTTGTTTGCTTGCTTTTAAGAGCAGAAGCTCTGGAATAACCCTCTGTGAGGCCACAGGTAAGAAGGAAATGGGGACAAATGTCTAAACTGCTGTTGTGGGAGGTATTTAACTGCCTCCTTCCTTACTAGCAGTTACAGGCTCACCCAACCATCACCAGCTGCAGGAGAGGAGGGGCCAGGCCGCACAGCAGCGAGGGAAGCTGCCTTGCAGATGAGCACGTTATTGCCAAAGCTCTTTAATCTGGGTGTGATGTTTATTCTTTACATGTAAGCACATGAGGGCATGACTTGATAAACCCTGCCGGGTAGGGTCTTCATGTATGAGAGAAAGGCAGAGCTTCTTAATGAATCAAGATTCTTTGGTTAGAAAAGGATTTTTCCATCAAGAAGGCTTGAGCCTATTAAAGATTTCAGCCTTACTCTATTTTGGGTAAAGTAGATTTTCCCCCCTTCAACTGATTTGTCTAAGTTTTACACATTGTTTGCAGTATTAAGGTTTCATTAAGAGATTTGTTGCAGTGTCTTTGGAGTCCACAGGGGTTTCCAGACAGCCTGCACTCCCCAGCTTATAGATGGAACTCCTCTTGGCAACATAGGAGGCTTGATTTCTTTTCAACTTGCTGCCTTAATCCAGTCACATTTGTCTAAGAGGCAGCATTTCAGCTCCCCCATTGAAAGGGGGTGGCCAACCTTGAAATGCTGGTAAACAGGGAAATCCATTTTATATTGCTAAATACTATCGCCACTCCCCCCACCTACTTTCTTGAACTGATTTAATAAGGGTAGTGTCTGAGTTACACCCTCCAAGCACTTGCAACACTCTAAAGATAAGGAAACACTCAGAGGAAAAGGACTCGGAAATATCTTTTCAATATGCACTCCATATACTGTTTACAAATTCTGTTAGTTTTGCTAAAAAAAAAAAAAAAAAAAAACCATACTTATGAATCACTGGAACTCTAACATTTTTTTGGCATCTATTATTGATCTGGATAAACTCTAACTTAGAACATCCCAGAGAAGCTAAAATATTTAAGAATGGTTTTACACAATATCAGGTTATTTGACTCATATCATTTTGCCTTTGCATTAGTGTGCTATCAAATAATTTGTTGCAATAATACATAGTAACAAACTCTTGAATGCTGCCATTATGAATGATGTGCCCATTTATATTTACATAAGTCCTCAGCAACTACAATGTAGTTTAATTTACATTCTCCAATTTAATTCTCATAACAATCCTATGAAGTGTCAGGATCAATATGTGGTCCCATTTTCTTTTTTAAGCAACTGATGAAATAAAGAGTCAAAAGGCTAGGAGATTTGGTTGCTTACCAGCCAGGAGTAGAACCAGAGTCATGTTTAAAAACCCAATTTTCACTGTGTTTAACAAAGCCAAGTGTTAATGACTGATGGATGAGGGAGCTAAAATAAAGCCTGTCTTCACTCCCACCCCTTTTTTATGGTTATCTGGCGATGGCTCAGATTTTAGCAGATGTTGACTTTGAGCTCCCAAACAATATTGTTGTCCAACATAGAGCTTTCCAGCAGTTTCATCTTCAGCTGGGTATCTTGTGTTCTTTAGCTGAGAGAATTGGCGCCACGCACCAGAGACTAGTTTGTCAGAATTTCTTTTGCTTTAAGAAAATGGAAAGTTAATTTTTTAAAGATGCCCCACAATGATAGTGCTTAAAAATTGAGAAGAGCACATACACATGTTTCAATATAAATGAAAAGATGACTACCCCTAAAACTTCTATAATGTTCTCACCTGCTCCCCAAAGAGGTCTTTGGTGACTGCCTGGCCTCAGGGTGTCCTTGTGAAGCGAACTTGCAGAATAGAACCAACTTATCCAGTCTTTGCCTTTTATCTGAGAGACACCCCTGAGTGTCTTAAAATACAGACAACATCCATCATCTCCCTGCTCAGCTTAGTGAAGTTTCCGTGTTCCCCAAATGGTAATAGAAGAACAAACCAGGCATGTGGCTGGTACATTAGAAAGGGTAAGTAGTCATTCTGAGGACACAGGGTCAGCACAATCTTGACAACTCTGAGGAACTCTGAAATCCAAGCAGCACCCTCTTTCAGAGGAGCCCAGTCACTCAAAAGAGCAAGAACCAAGCCTTATTTAGTTATTCATCAAGAAATGTTTGTTAGGCTTCCATGACTGAGATCTTATGGGGTGGAATGAAGCAAGTAAAGGTGCTGCCTTTTCCCCCAAGGTCCTTAAAATTTGGTGAGGTGCCACTGATAATCCATACATGTACGCTTGCAGTAGCACATGAGGACCCCTTTCTTTCAAGAAAGCACAGAGGGACCCAGCTGAAGTTGTAGTGTTTCCCTCCTACCAAGGTTCAAAAGAGATCTGAAAAAAGGGCAGTTCACAGTTCAGAGTCCTTCAGAGCTGAGCTCAGCAGACCAACAAACACCATTTGGGGGCAAACAGAGCTCTTTTTTTCTTTGACTTTGCAGCTCATATGGCAGAGTCAAAAGGGTGTGTGTACTTTTGCCATTAGGTTGGAATCTGACCCTCACTCCACAGCTCCTGGCCAGGTGTCTGTCCCTGAACCTTTCTTCCCACAGCTGCACAAGAACCCTCACCTGTGTCTCTGAGCCAAGGTGAGACTTGTGAAGAAACAGGTACAGCTGCCAGAACTCTCTCTAACTGAGAGGAGGCACTAATACAAGTTAGCTCTTTCTGGCCTGGGTATTTAAAAAGATCAATGAGCAGGTATCTGAACCTGGATAGGACTTTCCTGTTTTTTGGGTCCTGCAGGATATAGCAAATATAAGTCAGGTAATACCTGACCCATCACCTGAACAAAAACATTTATCCATGGGCTAAGCTATGCAGTGGGTAGGAGAGATGGAAGACACCAATAAGTAATCTCTAGAGGGAAAGTATGGACTTGAACTTGGAAGAAAATATAGTGTCCTGATGAGGTCACTGCCTTTCTTTTCCAGGCTCACACCTAAGCCTGTCATTTTCCTTCACACATGTCTGTCCATTCTCTGTGCTGGCCAAGCCTATAGTTAGAAATGCCAAGAGGATCTGCTTTGCTTGAATCCAGCCTCAGGGCACATCATGAATCCCATACTGTGGTCCTGCTTCGTGATTTGCAGAGGAAGGCTTTTCAGAGCTTGAAATTTCAGAGAAGCCACGAGAACTGAGAGTTGCTCTGGATTCTGTCCACTCAGACCTAGTTATGATTTTCCTAATTGTCCTGCAAGGAAGTCAGGTTGAACCTCCTGGCAGAGACAGCCACTGAGTTGCCACAAAGGCAGTGGGCTATTTGAAAATGACGCTTCGCTGATTCTACCCTCCTTTCTACCTAGGAGAGGTGTGACTCTAAGTTTCTCATTAGACATATGGCCCTTCTAATGTCAAGGAAAAAGTCAGGCTATTAACTCAAAGGGAAATGCAGGTGTTTTGAAAAGCAAATCCAGTGATAAACTTGGGTCTGCCTGCTGGCTGTATCTAATATATCAAAATACAGATCAATGAAAGGTGTATATCAATTTATACTGTTTATAATGTCCTATTATAGAGTTCCTGCTCAGAACTTTCTTGCTGGGGCTAATAAATGCCGCCCACAACAGCAGTACTCTCTTTAGCAATGACTCAGTTTCTTTGCTTTTCAATCTTGTCATCAACACAGCCACTGAGAGCAGTTGATCAGTGAGGAGTTTTGTTTTATCTTGGCGTTTAGAGGATCTCATTAGAGCCCAGCATCTGGGCTTTCCATGCAGCCTCTTGTCCATCCCATCATCCCTTGAGCTATCGATATGTCCTGAGGTTACTTGATGGTGAAGCCTGCCTTCCTCTTTAATCTGGTTGTTTTGTGGACGCTGTGCTCTGGGCTTTAGTCCACCTTGGATGTTTTCAGCCTCAGATGCTGTGGACAAAAGCACACAGATGACTGTTGAGCCAGAGCCTTTCTTCCCATCCACATATTTTGGCAACTTCTGGCAGAGCAGTGACTCTCAAAGGACACACAAGGGATCAAGCACTAGGCAGCATCCAGAAGAACTGCTACAGAGTCGATTTGGAAACAGAAAAACAAGGAAAGGAAACAGACTCTCCCATGTTTGATAGATGCCTTTTAAAAATCCAAGTATTTCTAAATAACTTGGCATATAGTGAGAGAGCAAGTGATACTTATCTGTTTCTTATTTGGGGGTTCCCAGATTTACATTTCTGTGTGGTAAGGTTGCTAAAGAAATTAATATTTGCACACAGAGATGCAGGCAGCAGGGCAGTGAGACAGCTGCAAATGTTTGGAAGACTTGGAGCTGCCTCTCTGATCAGCTCCTGCACTTTTGGTTTTTATTCCCCAAATGGACACTCACTCTGACCCAAATCACTTGGTGATGAGGGTCAATTCATGTTTACACTTTGAAGACTAGAGAGACCAGAAATGATCTCTACCTCCCTTTCTAGTTCTTTTAAGAACTCTTTCAACTTTAAAAATGAAAAACTCTTAAAAATGCACAATATTCTGAGTTCACAAAAGGAATTCACCCACATTTCTGCCATGTTAAATGTTAGCACAGTTTATGTTGGACTGTCATATTTCTTTACTTTATTCACCAGCGTACAAGACGTCGATCTCAACATCTGGTTTTTAATAACCCTCGACATGTGGGAGCTCCTTTTTATTCCTATGTTGGACTAGGAACAGTAGTGATATTGGCAGTGTATATTTTCAAGCTACAACTCCTGTCTGATTCAATCATAATTAATTACCACTTTTTAATATATTTAATTTGCTAAAAGTGACTTGCATTAGACTACATTTCACTGTTAAGAAAGTAGCAGTAGATTTTGGTGGCAGTAGCTTTTCTTTTTCCTACTTTTTAATTATTCAATTAAAAACGTATATGAGTGAATTTGGAAGAAACTGCATGTATATATGCTATTGAGTTATAAATACACAATGAAATAAACAGATCTGAAAGGAAAGTTGTTTTACAGCCATTTAGAATGGGGTCAGCAGGGGCCATAGGCTGCATTTTAGAGAAAGCCTCCTGTTTTGTGATTTTGGCAAATCATAGCATCTTTCTGTGCTTGGAGTTTTCCTACAGCAGCCCTTTGGGGGTCAGTAACCTTTGATGAAAGCTCAGGCCTTTAATCAGAGAAGTATCTTTACATTCACACTCAATAGCTTTTTACATTGAATTTCAGGGGGTTTCTAGACCCCCTGAAACCAACTTGTGGATGCTCTTGGGTCTCATGCTATGTATGCTTTCCTTCTTTTTATTTATTTATTTATTTATTTTTAGAGAGAGAGATAAATTTTTTTAATATTTATTTTTTTAGTTTTCGGTGGACTCGACATCTTTATTTTATTTTTATGTGGTGCTGAGTATCGAACCCAGCGCCTCGCGCATGCCAGGCGAGCGTGTTACCACTTGAGCCACATCCCCAGTCCTATGCTTTCCTTCTTTATGACTATAAAAAGAACATCAACTTTACTTTTCTCCAGAGATAGGGAGGAAGTTCAATGCATGTAAAATTACATTTTTCTCAAGTCATATAGGAGAAGGAAAGTTTATTGCTAAGAGCAATTACTAGACAAGTAACAAACAAACAGTAATTTTTATGTAAGATGACCTAGCCAAAATCATGAATGTGTCTTTTTTTTCCCCCCCAGAATATCTCTACCCAAACTCTTAAGAGAAAAATCTTCCCAAATTGCCCAATTCAGATTCTGTATAAATTCTTTGATTAACTCAAGTCCCTTTGTGGGCCATTGAGCCCTTTGGCAGTCTGGTGAACTTTCTGAATCTCTTCTTAGAATAACATTTTTAAAAGCATAAAGTAAAATACATAGAGTGACAAAGGAAAGAAATTATATTGAGTCAGTTCAAATACCACACATCTAAATCCTTAGGTAGATAAAAATTACCTTGGCTTACTAGCAAGATTGGGTTGAACTATATGAAATTACTGTTTTTCCAGGTTAAAAATGGTTAAATATTGGCATTTTCATATGATTCAATCTAATATTATAACAGCTTGAGTAATAAGGATTTACGTGAAAAAATATTCTTTTTTTTCCTGTCCCTGGTTTTCAAAACAAAGAAGAAAATCATAGTAAATTCTGGTTTCATTGGGATTTATTAAATAACAAACACTGCTTCCAAACTGTGTGTGTGAGACTGGGATATGGACCACACAGTCTTATATACTTTGTGTCAGTTCTCCCGGTAAACAGGAAAAATTGTTCAAAATGGGGATGTTATGATGGTGAATATACTTCTGTCTTCAAAGATTCCATTTTCCTGCATATTGGTCTCTGGACTAAGAGAAGAAAGTGGCCAGGCCATTTTGGAAACATTTTAAGCAAGGATTCAGACCAAATTAGTTTCAGTTTATCCACAGTTGAACAAAATGTTAAGTTAAACAAAACTTCCTTTCTATAAGCATTCTACTGAATTGAACGTTTACTCTCTTTTAAACTTATTTGATTGCAAATGTATAATCATTTCATGCAAATGTATAATCATTCCATGGCATGCACATCCTCCTTAATGCTGACAGCAAAATAGAACTTGAAAAATAAGATTGAAGTATTCTTTAGTCTTTGTGAAATAACCAATATGAATTATTGCATGCAAAAAAAGCTTGTTCCACCCGGGTAGATGGAGATTTTCTTTCTTTTTTTTTAAGTTCATATTCCGTCTTTATTGATACTTTAAGCTTAAGAGAAATTAAGGGTATTTGATTACTATAATTACTTCTCTGCTTACTTTAAAGGTTTAATCTACTCCTTAGGCATATGCAATTCAGATTGTATGCTTTCCAAAAAATAATCATCTGCTAATGTAGACTAATTTTAATCTTCTAATCCAATCTTGACACAGAGTCAGAACTGGGTGGGTGAATGTTTTTGTGTGGGGGTTGCCGTAGATACAAAGCTTGCTTATGCATTTGACAAGTCAGTCATGTGGAACTTAAGTTACTACGGATTTTATTTATTTATTTATTTATTTATTTATTTATTTATTTTGGTCCTCGCTCTTTAAGATTAAAAAAAAAAAAAAGTGAAGATTCATGTGCCTTTCCAGTGCATCTCTGTGTAACTAACCTTCTCTTCTTTCATTCTGGTGCTCCCCTCCTCTCTGTGCACCTCCCTACCTCGGGCCGGCGGCAGGATGACGAGGAGGGCATATGGGCATAGCCGGGCCTGTAAACCAAAGTTCCAGTTTTGTTTTGAGGGGTGAGAAACCATCTTTTATATCATTTTTCTAAGAAAAAAAAAAGCAAAAGAAAAATTGCATTTCTAGTGTTGTGTTGTGCGCGTGCTCAGTTGTGCTTGCTGATGTTTGTGATTGTGCCCTGTGTTTGCTACTGTGTTCTGTGAGCGCAGAATGTTCGCGCACCCTCACCATTCCCAAGAGCCCCATCCATCCTTCCTCACCTCCCCACCTCCCCAACCACATTATTGCTCTGCCTTGTTTGGGCTGGGTTTAGCACGATTCCAGTGTTTCTGTGTTATTTGAGATGCAAACTATGCCCTTAGTAGGATGCATACCACTTTTTAAGGCATGATTGTGGACTCAGAAATTGTCGGAATTCTCCAGTTGTGGTTTTCAGCCAACTGCTTGCTTTTACCAGATATGCCAGTGTGGTGTGACTCTCACGTCCTTCTGGTTGTGTCAAATGTTTGGCAAGGAATAAGGAAAATAAAACTTTATCTCTTCATGGAGCTGAAACTGTCACCTCTAAGAAGCCCATTTAATGGATTATGCTATCTCTTCTATGCAGTGCTGAAGAAAACACAAGGATCAAGGCATAGTAATGGTGAATGGGTAACTGTAACTCTTAAATGGATTAGATCAGATATGTTAACTTTAGCAGGCCTCGTTGTTGACATTTTATCTGTTGCTTTCTTTAAAATTCACAATTCTATGGAACTTTGCATTTTAAATTACACATGTTGCATTTTGAACAGAGTTGCATTCTTTTAAAAGCTGATTTTGAGCTAGTAAGAAGCCACCCTTTATTCCCATCCTTTCTGCGTAGTTGAATAGTGACACGTCTAAATTACCACATGGTCATAAATGGGACATTGGGCTCCAGCAGCTTTTGCTGCTGGGAATTGTTCCTATCCTGTATATATTGCTGGGTGTTTAACACAAAGTTACAAATGCCCTGGAGTTCAATGTTCATATCGTTACACAAAATACTTTTAAACTTGACATTGCCCATGACATTTGGTTCAGAACAAGGAATTGTGGAGATTGTGTATGAGGATCTTTTTTGTTGTTGTTGTTGTTCAGAAAGTATTCCACATGCAGTTCTTCTTCTTCTTCTTCTTCTTCTTCTTCTTCTTCTTCTTCTTCTTCTTCTCTCTCTCTCTCTCTCTCTCTCTCTCTCTCTCTCTCTTTTTTTCTGAGACAAACATAAAATGTCACATTGCTGGAGAATCAACAGGTTTGGGACAATTCTTTGGGATAACTGAAAAATGTATGCCCTTCCCCAAGTCTTGCTTTTCTCAAACCTGCTAGAGAGATCAGGAGAATTTTCACCAAGAACTAATGTTTGGCCTATGGGTGACAGCACCATTATTGTGTTTCACTTCTTAGTTGAACATGCTGTAGGTCCCCTGAGTGTGTCAGATTGCTGTGTTTGGGACCACAGGGAACACTCAAGGGTTGGTTTTTGGATAGAGCATAGCAAAGATGTAATGCCTCTTGGATCAGTTTGCTGCTTCGTGTTCCCTTTGGGTACTCACCACTTTTCCCTTTCCTGATAAAGAGGGAATAGCACAGGAATCAACAATTTCAGATACAGAGTGGTTCCAAAGGGAAGCTTGTCAATGTGTGGAAGTGGGGAAACCAGAGAAATCCTTGAGGTTCTCACTGTCTAGGGATAACTTTCAGAGAAGCATTGCATTGCTAATGAAAGTGTAAATTGACCTAAGACAATCAATGTTAAATGAGAAAATTTTAAAACGTTAAAAAGCAAACATATAAAACCTGCCCCTAACATGTAGGGACTAGGTAGACAAAGAAAGGTTCTAAGTTTGAGAATTGCCTTAAGAAGTAGAGCCCTTCTAGGAAGTCACTTCTTTGCTGTAAGCAAGCATCAGGGTGCAAAGCTGCATTTGTGTCTCCTGCTGAAAAATAAAGATTTTTATTGCTCTTTCTCAAGATTCATGACATTCACTGTGCCATTCCCTGAGATATGATCCCCATTGTTGTCATCATCCTTAGGAAGGAATTGGCTCTAAGAGACATAGAAAATCTTGCCTAGCTCAAGGCAAAGGTAGATGATGGCGTTGATCCCTGTCCTCTTTATTTCTACATGAACTTCCCCAGACACTGTGCACCCCAGAAAACAAGTGTCTACAGAAAATTAGTCAATAGATAATCCTACTTTAATATGTTGTAATAAATTTTATTGGCTTCTGAGGAAAACTACTTATCTTTCTTTATGACTCCTTTAAACAAGTTTGCTCAGATATCCTCAGGCTTTTAAAACTGTATCTTTAAGGATTTGAATAACGAGATAACTGGGGAAACCTTCTATTTTTAAACAGCCACTGCATGTTTTAAGTTGCGTTACAATCTGTGAGGCCTAAGGAGACATTAAATTTATAACTAAAGATGGATAATAGTGGTACATTAAAAATTAACTGTTTTGAATGTTTTGATTTATGGCCCTTATAAAAGAAACATTACAAGATGTTATTTTACTAGGCATTAGTAATGTGCTCATAATAGCATCAGAAGGCTTGACTTGAATCTGGAATTTTGGTGCTAAAATGAATCATAATTTAGAAAAAGTTCCTCTAAAATTTACAACAATTTGGAATTAGCATAACAACCCTGACGACTCCTCCCTTTTTTGCCACTTCTGGATGCCAAGCTGGCATGATTTATCCGTCTCACTATGATCATTCAAGGATAGTATTTTCTGAGAGCAAAGTGAACTGGGGGACGTTTGCTTTTTTTTTTTTTTTTTTTTACAGAATTTTGCTTTTGTACAGAATTTAGAACTAGCTTTTCCCTACCGTGACTCTCATCCCAGTATGTGGCCTCTGTAATTCATAGGACACTATGGTTTGAAGGGCTCTGCTCTTAGTTTAAGTCTCTGGCCACCATCTTGAAATTCTCAATACTTTTCAGATAAGAGGCCCCCCATTTTCATTGTGCTCTGAGCCCCACAAATTATGTAGTCTGTGTTACTTAAACCCAGCACATATTCCTAGATTTTGCTTTTTATTGCTTTCTACTGCCCTCCTCCTCAGCTCATGCACATCTCTGTTTTCTAGGCCAATGATATACATGTGGCTTCCTTATTGCTCTAGTTTACTTCTGAAGACTCCATGCATGGAGTCACATTTCCATCAGGTAGTTGCCTTCATGCGAATACTAACAATGTGTATCCAATCACTGCCTTCTCACCGTGGCCCCTCAACCTACAACTTTTTTTTTTTTTTTTAAAGAAGAACTTAGGCTGTCAGAGCCAAAGGCCATTCTAAAGCACTATTTTAGTTTATTTTATTTTTTAGAAGAGAGAGAATTTTTAATATTTATTTTTTAGTTTTCAGCAGACACAACATCTTTGTTTGTATGTGGTGCTGAGGATCGAACCCGGGCCGCACGCACGCCAGGCGAGCGCGCTACCGCTTGAGCCACATCCCCAGCCCAACCTACAACTTTTGACTGTGAAAATGTGTTCCTGGAGCCCTAACTGTATTTTCTCACTTGAAAATATACAAGAAAAGCAGCTGTTCAATTCTCCATAACTTTCTTCCTGGAAAATCCATTTGATGTGGCAGTCATTTGTGTCAATAAATAACTTCATTTCCATCCAACAAAGGTGCTTTCCTTGGACCCCTACTACCCAAGCGGTGCTTTGGTCCTTGAACTTCAGTGAGATGGGGCAGCAAGGAACCAAACCAAGGCATCATGTGAGACCTAGTGCCACATCTGCCCTGACATTTGGAATGTTTGCGTGCCTACTGTGCAGTCTTGTATTTGAGCAGACATAGAACTAAGAGCATTTTTATTTCTTAAATTGCTAGCAAGATATACATCTTTTTCTAATGAAACATATGCAAATTTTTAGGACCTGATTCTTAAAAACAGAGATGTGGCATTAACAAGTTTTGGCATGGAGCCAGGATGCTAGTAGATGCATCCTGTTCAGAATGAGGAATTATAGCTGGATGCCAGCAGCACACGGACAGTGCTTTGGTGAGTGCAAGTCTAAATCCCAGAACATCAAGACATGTAGACACAGGAAGAGCTTTTTCACACATAGGAGCAGTTCTGGAATTGCCAGTAGAACCCTCAGGAAGAATGGGGAAGGGATGTTTCATTGTGACTGGGGAGTTAGTTTATTATTATTATTATTATTTTGGTACTAGGGATTGAACCCAAAGGTGCTTAACCACTGAGTGACATCTAGAGCCCCTTTTATTTTTTATTTTGAGATAGGGTCTCACTTAAGTTGCTTTAGAGCCTCACTAAGTTATTGAGCCTGGCCTTGAACTTGCAGTCCTCCTACCTCAGCCTCCCAATCCAGTGGGATTACAGAGGTGCGCCACCACACCTGGAAACTGGGGGATTGTTATGGTCCTTGCCTTCCCTCAAAAGACAGGGTGTTAGACACTATGCCTGTGTTTGTCCTGGGGAAGGAAATATCCACTGACCAAGAAAGAATTCAAAGAAAGAGCCCTGGGCTCTAATGCTGTGTGGAGGTCTTCTTTTACACCTTCTGTATAAAGATGCCTGCTGGTGTTTAGATTCAACCTAGATTTCATGTGTCTAAGAATCTAATATGTCTCCGCCTTATGCCATTGGCCACTAAGACTTTCATTTATTCATTCATCCTTAACTCGTTTACCCATTCTTTCATTAGGTGATTAAGTCCTTGATTAGATGCTGGGAGAACAATAACTAAGACAAGTGGCTGCTACCCTAGGATTTACCTGTGTCTTGCCTTATTGTTCTGATTTTCTTCTAGAGATTCCCAGGGATTACATTTCCAGCAAGTTGTTGCCCTCATGGGTATGAATCTTCCTGTGTGGTTGAGGGAAATAGGATATAAATAATTAAACCTATGAATAGTAACCTTATATATTTTGATCATTGCTTTGATGGAAAACAGGAGATATTGATATCAATGAGAGGAACCTACTTAAGAAAACATGTTCTTTGGGCAGATTTTCAAGTATGTGAGTTCTGAAAGCAAAGTCTTGAAGGGGGAGAGTCAGGAGGTACCACGTCAAATTATGTGCTTGGAAAGTGGTTATGAGCACGATCATTAAGGACTAGAGGTGGGAAGAGCTTTATGGGATAAAAAAGCTTGAAAATCATAACTTTAGGTAGAGCACAAAACAGATGAGGAGGGTGAGTGGGGAGGCAGATCACATTGGGCCTTGAAGACCCTAATAGGGAGTTTAGATGTTAGCCTAAGAAAATGAGCAAACTTTGGATGATCATACACAAGGATGTGACATGATTCAGTGTTTGCTGTAGAACAACCCTTGTTGCCTGTAGAAGGTGAAGTTCTATGGCAGAAAAAGCAAATGTAGAAGCCGTTCCATCGTTTATGAGGGAATTAATTGAGGGTGCTGACCCAGGGTGGCAACAGTAGAGCTACAGACAAGCAGATAAATCGGAGATAAGACTAGAAGGCTAAGCTAGTAGGACTTGGATGGGAAGGTGAGATGAAGGATGAAGCTGAGGATGCCTCCAGATTTCCACTGTGGTGTCCAAGCCAAGGCAGGCATTGTTTGAGGGTGGAGAGCTGAATAGGAATCCAAGGTTCTGTTTTCCCCAGTGGTCCAATTGGGCTGGCCAGGTGACAGACTTTTGACTTATGCCCTTTCCCAGTTGCCCATATGTCAGCAGGGAAATCTTTGGCCTCTTCTTGAGATGATGGGCAGACTAACAAGTTTAAAGCATGGCCAAAGTCCAATTCCAAGATCATGTGGCTCCTCCAACTCTCAAAGAAACGTACAGGACTTGAATATCAAAGTCTGTAAAGAAAAAACAGTAATCATAGACTAGGGAGATGTGTGCAGGGAGAAACAAGGCTCTGAAGCTGTAGGAGGTTGAAAAGGTCCTAGAGAGAGGAGGAAGACTCCATTAGCTCCCCTGAGATCACCAAACATGAAAGATTCTGTCAGTTAAGACGCCTCAAGGTTTTGGCTACTCATGATGATTGGCTTTCCATCTTGAACTTCTGGTTTTATTTTCTGTTGAGGCAAAGAGTTAAGATGAGAAGTCATCAGAAGTAGCTATGAGATATTTCAGAACCACCATGACAGTCGACTTCTAGTTGCAGAATCAGTTTTGGGGCAAAGTGAGATATAAAAATATATAAAATGTAAAAATAAAATAAATATCATATAAAAATGAAAATATCTCAGCAATAGTTTTATCTCTATAGCCTTTGCCACCGCCACTGCCTTCTCCTCCCCCTCCTTCTGGAAAGTACCTAAATATTTACATCTTCTATCCCAAGTTTCTTAAACTGTTGTTCAGAGCTACAAATTAAACATCCTACCAATAGTCCTTTCAACTGGTTAGTTCATTCAAAAAGCATTTCTTTATTACTGGAGTCAAGGCAGTGGTCAAAGTATAATTCTATCAAAGGATTTTCAAGTAGATGCTTAAGCTGGTGTCCATGAACCCCAGAGGGTCTGCAAGTACTCTATGTGCTCATCTCCCCATAGAGAGCATCTGTGATTCTCAGCACACACTCAGAGGTATCAGTGATGTATAAAAGGTAAAGAACCACTCATCTGGGGGAGACTGGGTGGGTAGCTGATAGTGTGGTCTCTGGACTCAGACAGGCTGAATTTGGATCCTAATTTCAGCACTACTTGGCTGAGTGACCTTGAATAAACATCCTTTCCTCTCTGCCCCTCTATTTCTCTTTTGGAGAAGGTTATGTATGCCTTTCAGGGCTATAGAGGGGGCCAGGTGAGATGAGTTGAGCATACACGGCTGGCATGGCTGGATGGTGGCGCAGGGTACAATATCATCATCACTATGACCTGTAAGCTGGATAAAGCCAACTCTAACTGCCAGCTGAGGAAAATGGTTGATGCTGTGGGGTTGGTGCATTTGGGAAGTAAGAGAAAAAGGGCTGAAGGAAAGAAAATCAAAAGAGGAAATCTATTCCTATTCTCTAGCAGGTCTTAAAGCATGTTTTCCCTTAAAACACACCCTCTCCAGTTTGATTTATTTTTGACCCTTGAGTGTGGCAAAGGAAGATTTGACTGCAGGAGACCATGGATTAGCCCATGTGTGCAGAGGAGGGTTTCTTTTAGCCAAAATAGACATCTAATGAGTAATGTGAAAAACCAATTAATATTTTTTTGATTTTTTTTTTTTAGTTGTAGATGGACACAATACCTTTACTTTTTTATTTATTTTATGTGGTGCTGAGGATCGAACCCAGTGCCTCACACGTGCTAGGTGAGCGCTCTACCGCTAAGCTACAACCCCACCCCAAAAGCAATGAATATTTAATGAACAACTGTGAGGTGATGAATTGGAAAAGAGAAAGGGGCAATAATATCTTAGTCCACCTCTTTCTGCTCTCAAGAGTGGTGGGCTTGGGAGCTGATTAGAAGCTTTGAAACAGAATAGAGAGCACTGAATTTGTTATTGTGGGCTTTTCTGGAGCCTCTAAGGGTTGCCTGGCAAAGCAGTGCATGTTGGCTTAGATATGACCACACTCTCAGGACCTGGAATCTGGCTAAGAAATCACAAACAAACAGTGGTGATAAATGACCATGGGCCAGAGGCAGGAGGCGTCTGCGGAGTGTTGTTGCATTACATTACAGGCTCCCCTTGCCAGAGCTGGTGCACAGGGAGCACTCCAGCCCTCCCAATCCCTTGTCATTTGCTCCAGAGTGTGATGCTGATCTGGTCTTGTTTAACCTCTTTACTAATGATCTGTAAAAGGGGAAGAAAGAACATGTGAAGGAAAATCACAGATGACACTAATTTGGGAGGTGTTGGAAACACTAGTGAGTTCAGAGAAATCACACAAGTGGCCCTGAGAAGGTTAAGAACATGGGGAGGGAGGGGTAACAAATCTTAGAGAAGTCCAGACGCTAACATCTGGTGAAAATTAATCTGGGAAACAGATATCAATGGATGGGAAGGATATGAAAAACTGAACGCTAAAAGAAAAAGAAAAGAAAAAAGCTGAGTGGACATTAAGAAATCCATCCCAAAGGCCAGCCATGGCTCAGAGCATCCCTGCTAGTTGCCAATGGCAGGTAGCACTGTCTGGATGTTAGTAGGTACCAGAGAAAGATAGGCATGAGCATTTGTAACAGTATTGCCCATCAATCATGTGATGTGTACTCTTGGTCAGAGGATCCCAAGTTATCAGAAAGATACAAAGGGCCTTTTTTTTTTCAATTTTTTTTTTTTTTTTTTTGGTATTGGAGAGTGAACCCAAGAGTTTTTAACCACTGAACCACACCCTCAGCCCTATTTTGTAATTTTTTTGGTTTTGTTTGTTTGTTTGTTTGTTTGGGACAGGGTCTCACTGAGTTGCTTAGGGCCTGGCTAAGTTGCTGAGGATGGCCTCCTGCCCCAGCCTCCCGAGCTGCTGGGATTCCAATGTATGCCACCATGCCTGGCTGGGAAGGGCTTTTAAAGAAGGCAACCACTAGCTGAGGGCAGGGCACCATTTAATGCTGGACGTAGATTCAAAACTCCTCAAAAGCATCAGCATTGGAACATGGAGTCAGAATGGCATTTTTAAGGGAGAGCATAAGAGATTCCTCTTGGAATTTGCAATAAGGGTAAATGTGGACTTGAGAAGTCTCATTTTCTCATTCTTAGACATCTACACTGCAAGTAGATCCTTCTCAGAGGTCCTTTTTAGGAGTTAGACAGTTGGTAGGCAATGTAACACGTTGAGCCAGAATTGTCTTGACGCTTCAGGGAGAGAAACCCCAGTCCCATCTCTTTTCAAACATCTCTACAGAAAACGGAAAAACCAGAGAACATCTAAGCAATCCAAATTTATGGCCACCCCTAGGTGTATCAGCTAGAATGGCTATATTCCTTTCTGCCACCGTGGCATCAATTGGCTGAAGGCCATTAGCCATACCCAGGTGTACCTCACTCTATCCTCAGGTCCCTCCATATGTGCCTTACCAAGACATATGAAGGAAAATTGTTGTTCCACCAGGCAGCTACCAGATGTTCTCATGAAGCAGGTACTGCAGACCCCATTTAGTCTTCCCTATGAACATCTGTCAGAGACTTTGGAATGGGAACGTATGTTCCCTCTAGTTTTGTTCTCGAGAATATACGGTGCAAATGCTAAAAACAAGAGCATTCAGTAACTGAGAACTTCTCCTGCTCCAGGGCCTAATCTGACTGGCTCATGTGTTCAGAATGGAGTGCAGAAAGATCCTGGGTATCAGCAGGCACAGTGGCACAAGCCTGTAATCCCAGCAGCTGGTTCCTGCTGCACCCCCCCAAAAAAAAGAAAGAAAGATACGGGTGTCAAGCACCTGTATTCCACTTGTAAACACTGGGCCATACTTGCCTTGGAGCTCACAGGCCTGTGCCCATGATGACAAAAGTCACTGAAGTGCTGAGTTTATATAAGGAGGTTCCCTGTCATTCCTTCCAGCCTTATGTGAGTTTGCCTGCAACCAGAGGGTCAACCTGGCTTGTTTTCAGCTGCACTATGTGCCCTGTTACTATGTGCCCTGTTACTATGTGCCCTAGTAAGCCAGGCCTCTCGTATTGTATTTGTATTGGTGGTCATTGACATAGGCAGTTTTGGATCCTGCCTGAACCCAATCATTTCCTTTGCGCCTCTGTCAAAGTGGTAGAAACAAAGCTCTTGTAGAAGAAAGGTCGGTAAAATCTCTTTGAGAGAAGATCATTTCTTTCAATGAACCCATTAAACCTGTTATACCCAAAATAAAAAGGGGAAATTTCCATATGTGGCCAAAGACCCCTCCCTCTACATTTTATCTTCATCCTAGAAGAAAACATAGGATGAGGCTCTGAAATACAAATTGCCAAGATTGCTTTCACTGGGAAACCTGAGCTCCCTAGAGCCACCACCTCATTTTTCCACTTATTAATTTTATGTTCAGTGTAGAAAACTTAAAAGATTTAATGAGGAATCAAGAAAAAAATTTTCTTAAAATCCTCATTTAGAAAAAAGTACCATTTTTAACTTTTCAGTACACAGCTTGCCATATTTTTCCTATACAGATGTGGTCTTATAAGCACATACTTGATGGGGCCAGGAGTTGGGCTTCACGTAGTTTTGAGTCCAGAATGATTGGGAAGCGCCCAGCTTCTGGAGTCTCACAGACCAAGTTCAAATTCTGGATTCACCATCCTTACTTGTTTCCTCAAGCCTTTAAAAGTAGTGAAGACCATTATTTTCGTTATTAACTCAGTGTCACATGACTGTTTCCATGTTGGTAGACTAGCATCTGTTTATGATTTTGATATCTGCCCTGCATTGGGAAGCCACCAGGGTGGGCACACTGGATCCCCTGGGGTATGTGAGTAAGAAGGGCAATGCCACCTAGGTTTTTTTTTTTTTTTTTTTTTTCCTGGTAGTGATGTCAGGATGCCTGTGGCTACCTCGAGTCAGCATGTGGTAGAATTTACAGCCCTGCTGGTTCTCTAACATTCATCCTTCCTTTCCCACACCTTGACCTCCAGTGCCACTGCATTATTTGAAAGTAGTGCTGTACTAATCCCTTTCCCATAAAAAACAAAACCAAAAAGTCCTTTGTGATTAAGAAAGGGGTCTGTCTCCCCACGACATTGGGTTGTGAATAGATTCTGCATTTGGTTTGCCTTTGGTTGCTGTTGCTCTGAGTTGGTTTTCTGATTTTAATAATTTATTGTAATTTCATTCCCTGATACCAGGACATTGGCTTGGGAGTATGATGAAAAAAAAAGATCACATTATAGGAAAGCGTTTTCACTCCTCTTTGTCTGAAGGCAGGTGATACCCTAGGGATCTAGAAACAAGCTTGTTGTCTTCTGAGGAGGGAATGGCTTGTGAAACTAACAGCATTTCCACCAGCCAATCGGAAACAGGATTCAGGCTCACAGGCTGTTCAGTATAATTGGTCACAGAAAAGAATTATCTTTCCCTCTCATGGAATGTGGAAAGAAGAAAAGGAGAACAAGGAAGTGCTCCGTAGCCATAGAGTAATCTTTGTCTCTCCTTATACAACAGGCCTGGGACTCGGTGAAATCTTATATGTATGATCAGGAGGGGACCCTGTGCCAGGGTGCACAGAGATGTGCTAGATAAATTTTCTCCTTGTTATTATATTTTGAAAATTATGAACACACTAACTTGTTCTTGGAGGCCAGACTGTGAAACCATCTCCCCTCTTGCTTCCTGGGTGTGAGCGCCTGGCGGAACCTCAGGACTTGGGACTCAAGCACCTGGCAGAGTTTGAGGTGACTGGCATGGCTTTTTGTGACAAGCCTGAGCCTCTTACCTGAGGTGGAGCCTGGGCTGTCTTATTACCCCATCTGCGGGTCACTGCTGTCCCATCAGTAGGAAGCAGGAGGCCTGCGGTCCAGTGACTCTCTGCCTGGTCCTCTCCTTTTCAAAGAAAGCCATAAAGCTGAGGGTTGACCTGGCTGCCTCTCCTACGTCTGTCTCCCTCACATAGCTCCCTTGCTGGGGTACAAAAAGTGCCTCACATCCCAATTTTCCTTTGATCTCCCATCAGCTGTATGAAGGTGGCAAGCAGGTGACACCATGCCTCTTTTGCAGAGTCAAAAAAGTGAGTTTGAAACCGTTGAGATTTAGCCAAGGCTGTAGAGGTGGGACCTGGGAGAATGAGGACATGAACTTCCAATCCAGGACTCTTGGTCCACTGCTCCTTCTGCTGTCACCGTTTTTCCCTATGGGTGTTTCTTAGAGCACTGATGGTGTTGGATATTAAAGGACATTGTTTGGGGGTTTTAAAAAATAATATTAAAGGCATTCTGTGTTCAATAAATTTGAGCAAAGCTAGATTAAACAGAATTCAGTAGGATTCTGAATTTCAGAATCGCAGTCCTTCTCAGAGCCTTTGATAGGCCAGTGCCATCAGATCAGTTGTCACATTCCAAGAAAAAGAGAGGTGGTGCTGTGCCTGTTTCTCATGGGCCTTTTTCTCCCCACACCCTCGTGTAGAATTTGAAGGCACAGCATATATTTGGGGAAAACTTTGTGACTTATCTTTAAAAATATCTGTCCACACAGACAGGTAATACACTTGGCACCCCAAAAGTTGTATGTCAGTCACAGCCTTGTTGCCATTTGTACACACAAAACCATGAGAATGTCACTTGTGGTCTTGGGTGCCACTGTTCAGCTCTGCCCCTGTAGTGCAAAAGGGCCAGAGATGTAAGGGAATGAATGGGTGTAGCAGCATTCCAACATAAATGCCATTTAAAGAATGAAGTTTAAATGTCATATAATTTTCATGTGTCACACGTATTCTTTTTTGGACACCCCCCCCCCCAACCCCCTGCAACTGTCGAAAAAGGTAAACCCACATTTTGCTTACAGACCATGCAAAAGCCAATGGTGGGCTGGATTTGACCTATTAAGCGGTCAGCCACCACCCCATCCTAAGTGCTTTCACAGGGCCATCCTGTTCTTTTCTGCCATCTCCCTATGTGGCAGGTACTGTTTTTCAGATGGGAAAACTGTCTCACAGAGAGGAAAAATTCCTCGTCCAAAGTCATGTAGCTCTTGAACCTCAGAGCTGGGATTCCAACCCAGGTGGGTCTGGCTCTTGTTTGTGTGCATGGGCTCACATTGCATTCCCCAAGGCCAGCCTCCCAGGTCTCTGCTTTAGTCTTCAAGTTCCCCACCTGGTCCCCCTGATGGGAAAGGGAAGATAGGCTTATTCTTCTGAGATCATGAAGAAAGCCCACAAGGGCTCTGTCCATCTTTCTCCATCTTGGGATTTTTTTACCCCATTGATCCTGTCTTCATTTCCTTCTCCTCATTCTTTTCATCACCTCTTCCTCTTCTTGTTCTTCTTTTATGAATTACATATCCATCCTCAATGTCCTAATTTGCAATATGGGGGAAATTGTGTTTTATTTTCCTCCCTTGTGGAGTTCTTGTAAAGATAAAATGAATTAATCATGTCCAATGCTAATGCAGAGCTGGTTCTTAGACCTCAATAAACACTCCCCTTGCTGTTTTTATATTTGCTTCCACTGTCACCTCCTCTGATACCCAGTCCAGCTGTCACCTCTCGGAGTCTTACAGTGTCAGAATCTCAGCAATTATTTATCAAGAATCAAGTGTTTTAAAGATCTAAATATTTACTCACTCCAAGTCTCCTGAATCAGCTTGAGCTCTGAGACCATCTTGCATGATCACACATCGCCAAAGGGGCAAGTGGAACATTCTCCCCCTGGGGATCTTCATGTTTTTCAACCCCCCACACCCCCACCCTATCTGCAATAGTCAGATATAACTCTCCTAGCAGCAAGTAAACAGTCTAGACAACAAAAAATGCATACCTACAAATTCAAAAGCCTGTAATACACAGTTCCAATAAAAAAGCACAACAAATAGCCCCCGTTGGTATTAGGTACAGAAAGAAGCTTAAAGCTTTTCAGTCATTGCAAGAAAACATCACCATGTTTTGAAACTGGGAAAGACAAAGACAGAAACCGTATAACAAGTGAAATCACAAAGAAAATCTGAAAGCTACACTTTTCCTAGATGTTTGACTTCTTATCTTGGCTAGTCCAGAGTAGATAAAGGAAATATTGGGAACAACTTATTGAGAAAGGCCACATCACACCTCCTTTGCCTGAAGAAAAGCATGTGCATGCTTGCAGCCTGTGCATATTCTTAGAGAGACTGCAGGGCATTGTGCAAGCGGGGTATGCTCCAGGAGATTACAAATCCTTTGTGTTCCGCATTTCATGGCTGCCAGCAGCTGGCATCTTTCAGAAATCACATGAAAAGTGGGCAGAACTCCTTGTGCAAACTTCTTAGCAGAGGGTTAACAAGACTTTGTATGTGACTCTTAATCTCATTGGGAAATTTTAAGGTAAAAAAAAATGTAATTATATCTGAAATGCTGACAACCAAGGCCAAAGGAATGTCTCCTCTTTGGAAGTCTCTTTGTTGATGAGATTAAAAACTAAGCTCTTGTGCTCCTGCCTACAAATTATTCAGATTATTTGAAAAGAAGTGAAAGAAGACCTTGGGAGGGAAAGTGTCACCTATCACACTATGTGGCGCTTAACTAACGTTCCTCATTATAGTAATTAGTTCAACAAATATTTATTGAGTGCCTACTATATGCAATTCAACAGCAACTTGACAGATAATTTTCTGTTCTTTTTGAGCATTTTGCCCAAGTATAGTTTTCATTATCTGTCAGAATAAGGTACTGGTCCTAAGAAGAATTCAAGGACTCAGCAGTTAGCAAAGGGCAACTTTCATTAATTCTGTGTAGGTGTAGATTAGCATGGGCAATTTGAGTGGCCGGCATTGAGAGCTGTTCCATGTGGCCTGAACACAAGGGCCAGCAGTGGAGAGAGGAGTAAGACACAAAGGAACTAAAGGGAAGTTGGAAAAGTGACACAACCATATTCTATATTGGAATATGGAATTGCAGTCAGCTAACAGACCCCAGTGGAGTCTTGTGAGCCTCATAGCCAAGGAATCCAAGTTTTAATGATGAATATTATTTGTCCAGGGGCAGAGAACAGCAGTCATTGAGGGCATCCTTTGTCCACACACCCCTCTTCTTCTGTCCCAGCCCGTAGGTCTTAAGTTACCTATTTTACAGAAGAGAGGTTGAATCCTGCTGCCAAGGTCACACAAGTAGGAAGTGGGGGAACCCAACCTGAAACCCAGTTCTGTCATTCACTACCAACCACATCCTGTGTCTCATCTTCATTATTATGTGGCAACCAGCAGCCATTAGATAGCAAGCCACATGCCAAAGTCTGTCCCGGAACAGGTTAATTTCCACAGGTTTGTGGCTCAGCTGACTCATGGTTAGGACACACACACACACATACACACACATTCTCTCTCTCTCTCTCTCTCTCTCTATCTATCTATCTATATCTATATATATCTATATCTATATATATCTATATATCTATCTATATCTATATATATCTATATATCTATCTATATATATATATATATATGATCTATTGTGGGGGTGGGGATAATGAAAGATAATAGTTACAGTGCCAGTAAAAATAAATAAATAACATTGAATGAAACTTAAGCTTTGGTTGATCTTGGCCCCAGATACTTTATGAGAAGTAGTCTTGTTTAGAAATAACAAGAGAAGGTGGTACCCATCTAACCAGATTATTTTGAGAATTAAATCCGTTAAAACATGTGAATTGTCTAGTGTGTTATAAAAGCAATGTAAATGTTAGTTGCATAGC